>NW_027367575.1:0-56788 GCF_046119375.1 Phyllobates terribilis
ATTAGCAGGAAAAAGCAAAAAATTTCAGAATTGCACCTTGCAATGTGGAGATATTACTGTTTGTGCATTTACAATATTCATTGATTTTTGCCATTGAAAAACGTCCAGAAATGTTTGAAGCTACTGACTGAATGAAAGGAGCTGGCATCTCACTCTCTTTGAATCTTCTTTATCATGCTAGGATTAACAGGAAAAAGCTAAAAATTTCAGAATTGCACCTTGCAATGTGGAGATATTACTGTTTGTGCATTTACAATATTCATTGATTTTTGCCATTGAAAAACATGTTTTTCATATACCAGAAATGTTTGAAGCTACTGACTGAATGAAAGGAGCTGGCATCTCACTCTCTTTGAATCTTCTTTATCATGCTAGGATTAGCAGGAAAAAGCAAAAAATTTCAGAATTGCACCTTGCAATGTGGAGATATTACTGTTTGTGCATTTACAATATTCATTGATTTTTGCCATTGAAAAACATGTTTTTCATATACCAGAAATGTTTGAAGCTACTGACTGAATGAAAGGAGCTGGCATCTCACTCTCTTTGAATCTTCTTTATCATGCTAGGATTAACAGGAAAAAGCTAAAAATTTCAGAATTGCACCGTGCAATGTGGAGATATTACTGTTTGTGCATTTACAATATTCATTGATTTTTGCCATTGAAAAACATGTTTTTCATATACCAGAAATGTTTGAAGCTACTGACTGAATGAAAGGAGCTGGCATCTCACTCTCTTTGAATCTTCTTTATCATGCTAGGATTAGCAGGAAAAAGCAAAAAATTTCAGAATTGCACCTTGCAATGTGGAGATATTACTGTTTGTGCATTTACAATATTCATTGATTTTTGCCATTGAAAAACGTCCAGAAATGTTTGAAGCTACTGACTGAATGAAAGGAGCTGGCATCTCACTCTCTTTGAATCTTCTTTATCATGCTAGGATTAGCAGGAAAAAGCAAAAAATTTCAGAATTGCACCGTGCAATGTGGAGATATTACTGTTTGTGCATTTACAATATTCATTGATTTTTGCCATTGAAAAACATGTTTTTCATATACCAGAAATGTTTGAAGCTACTGACTGAATGAAAGGAGCTGGCATCTCACTCTCTTTGAATCTTCTTTATCATGCTAGGATTAACAGGAAAAAGCTAAAAATTTCAGAATTGCACCTTGCAATGTGGAGATATTACTGTTTGTGCATTTACAATATTCATTGATTTTTGCCATTGAAAAACATGTTTTTCATATACCAGAAATGTTTGAAGCTACTGACTGAATGAAAGGAGCTGGCATCTCACTCTCTTTGAATCTTCTTTATCATGCTAGGATTAACAGGAAAAAGCAAAAAATTTCAGAATTGCACCTTGCAATGTGGAGATATTACTGTTTGTGCATTTACAATATTCATTGATTTTTGCCATTGAAAAACATGTTTTTCATATACCAGAAATGTTTGAAGCTACTGACTGAATGAAAGGAGCTGGCATCTCACTCTCTTTGAATCTTCTTTATCATGCTAGGATTAACAGGAAAAAGCTAAAAATTTCAGAATTGCACCGTGCAATGTGGAGATATTACTGTTTGTGCATTTACAATATTCATTGATTTTTGCCATTGAAAAACGTCCAGAAATGTTTGAAGCTACTGACTGAATGAAAGGAGCTGGCATCTCACTCTCTTTGAATCTTCTTTATCATGCTAGGATTAACAGGAAAAAGCTAAAAATTTCAGAATTGCACCTTGCAATGTGGAGATATTACTGTTTGTGCATTTACAATATTCATTGATTTTTGCCATTGAAAAACATGTTTTTCATATACCAGAAATGTTTGAAGCTACTGACTGAATGAAAGGAGCTGGCATCTCACTCTCTTTGAATCTTCTTTATCATGCTAGGATTAGCAGGAAAAAGCAAAAAATTTCAGAATTGCACTGTGCAATGTGGAGATATTACTGTTTGTGCATTTACAATATTCATTGATTTTTGCCATTGAAAAACATGTTTTTCATATACCAGAAATGTTTGAAGCTACTGACTGAATGAAAGGAACTGGCATCTCACTCTCTTTGAATCTTCTTTATCATGCTAGGATTAACAGGAAAAAGCTAAAAATTTCAGAATTGCACCGTGCAATGTGGAGATATTACTGTTTGTGCATTTACAATATTCATTGATTTTTGCCATTGAAAAACGTCCAGAAATGTTTGAAGCTACTGACTGAATGAAAGGAGCTGGCATCTCACTCTCTTTGAATCTTCTTTATCATGCTAGGATTAGCAGGAAAAAGCAAAAAATTTCAGAATTGCACCGTGCAATGTGGAGATATTACTGTTTGTGCATTTACAATATTCATTGATTTTTGCCATTGAAAAACATGTTTTTCATATACCAGAAATGTTTGAAGCTACTGACTGAATGAAAGGAGCTGGCATCTCACTCTCTTTGAATCTTCTTTATCATGCTAGGATTAACAGGAAAAAGCAAAAAATTTCAGAATTGCACCTTGCAATGTGGAGATATTACTGTTTGTGCATTTACAATATTCATTGATTTTTGCCATTGAAAAACATGTTTTTCATATACCAGAAATGTTTGAAGCTACTGACTGAATGAAAGGAGCTGGCATCTCACTCTCTTTGAATCTTCTTTATCATGCTAGGATTAACAGGAAAAAGCTAAAAATTTCAGAATTGCACCGTGCAATGTGGAGATATTACTGTTTGTGCATTTACAATATTCATTGATTTTTGCCATTGAAAAACGTCCAGAAATGTTTGAAGCTACTGACTGAATGAAAGGAGCTGGCATCTCACTCTCTTTGAATCTTCTTTATCATGCTAGGATTAACAGGAAAAAGCAAAAAATTTCAGAATTGCACCGTGCAATGTGGAGATATTACTGTTTGTGCATTTACAATATTCATTGATTTTTGCCATTGAAAAACATGTTTTTCATATACCAGAAATGTTTGAAGCTACTGACTGAATGAAAGGAGCTGGCATCTCACTCTCTTTGAATCTTCTTTATCATGCTAGGATTAACAGGAAAAAGCTAAAAATTTCAGAATTGCACCTTGCAATGTGGAGATATTACTGTTTGTGCATTTACAATATTCATTGATTTTTGCCATTGAAAAACATGTTTTTCATATACCAGAAATGTTTGAAGCTACTGACTGAATGAAAGGAGCTGGCATCTCACTCTCTTTGAATCTTCTTTATCATGCTAGGATTAACAGGAAAAAGCAAAAAATTTCAGAATTGCACCTTGCAATGTGGAGATATTACTGTTTGTGCATTTACAATATTCATTGATTTTTGCCATTGAAAAACATGTTTTTCATATACCAGAAATGTTTGAAGCTACTGACTGAATGAAAGGAGCTGGCATCTCACTCTCTTTGAATCTTCTTTATCATGCTAGGATTAACAGGAAAAAGCTAAAATTTTCAGAATTGCACCGTGCAATGTGGAGATATTACTGTTTGTGCATTTACAATATTCATTGATTTTTGCCATTGAAAAACGTCCAGAAATGTTTGAAGCTACTGACTGAATGAAAGGAGCTGGCATCTCACTCTCTTTGAATCTTCTTTATCATGCTAGGATTAGCAGGAAAAAGCTAAAAATTTCAGAATTGCACCTTGCAATGTGGAGATATTACTGTTTGTGCATTTACAATATTCATTGATTTTTGCCATTGAAAAACATGTTTTTCATATACCAGAAATGTTTGAAGCTACTGACTGAATGAAAGGAGCTGGCATCTCACTCTCTTTGAATCTTCTTTATCATGCTAGGATTAGCAGGAAAAAGCAAAAAATTTCAGAATTGCACCTTGCAATGTGGAGATATTACTGTTTGTGCATTTACAATATTCATTGATTTTTGCCATTGAAAAACGTCCAGAAATGTTTGAAGCTACTGACTGAATGAAAGGAGCTGGCATCTCACTCTCTTTGAATCTTCTTTATCATGCTAGGATTAACAGGAAAAAGCTAAAAATTTCAGAATTGCACCTTGCAATGTGGAGATATTACTGTTTGTGCATTTACAATATTCATTGATTTTTGCCATTGAAAAACATGTTTTTCATATACCAGAAATGTTTGAAGCTACTGACTGAATGAAAGGAGCTGGCATCTCACTCTCTTTGAATCTTCTTTATCATGCTAGGATTAACAGGAAAAAGCAAAAAATTTCAGAATTGCACCTTGCAATGTGGAGATATTACTGTTTGTGCATTTACAATATTCATTGATTTTTGCCATTGAAAAACATGTTTTTCATATACCAGAAATGTTTGAAGCTACTGACTGAATGAAAGGAGCTGGCATCTCACTCTCTTTGAATCTTCTTTATCATGCTAGGATTAACAGGAAAAAGCTAAAAATTTCAGAATTGCACCGTGCAATGTGGAGATATTACTGTTTGTGCATTTACAATATTCATTGATTTTTGCCATTGAAAAACGTCCAGAAATGTTTGAAGCTACTGACTGAATGAAAGGAGCTGGCATCTCACTCTCTTTGAATCTTCTTTATCATGCTAGGATTAACAGGAAAAAGCTAAAAATTTCAGAATTGCACCGTGCAATGTGGAGATATTACTGTTTGTGCATTTACAATATTCATTGATTTTTGCCATTGAAAAACGTCCAGAAATGTTTGAAGCTACTGACTGAATGAAAGGAGCTGGCATCTCACTCTCTTTGAATCTTCTTTATCATGCTAGGATTAACAGGAAAAAGCTAAAAATTTCAGAATTGCACCTTGCAATGTGGAGATATTACTGTTTGTGCATTTACAATATTCATTGATTTTTGCCATTGAAAAACATGTTTTTCATATACCAGAAATGTTTGAAGCTACTGACTGAATGAAAGGAGCTGGCATCTCACTCTCTTTGAATCTTCTTTATCATGCTAGGATTAACAGGAAAAAGCAAAAAATTTCAGAATTGCACCTTGCAATGTGGAGATATTACTGTTTGTGCATTTACAATATTCATTGATTTTTGCCATTGAAAAACATGTTTTTCATATACCAGAAATGTTTGAAGCTACTGACTGAATGAAAGGAGCTGGCATCTCACTCTCTTTGAATCTTCTTTATCATGCTAGGATTAACAGGAAAAAGCTAAAAATTTCAGAATTGCACCGTGCAATGTGGAGATATTACTGTTTGTGCATTTACAATATTCATTGATTTTTGCCATTGAAAAACGTCCAGAAATGTTTGAAGCTACTGACTGAATGAAAGGAGCTGGCATCTCACTCTCTTTGAATCTTCTTTATCATGCTAGGATTAACAGGAAAAAGCAAAAAATTTCAGAATTGCACCGTGCAATGTGGAGATATTACTGTTTGTGCATTTACAATATTCATTGATTTTTGCCATTGAAAAACATGTTTTTCATATACCAGAAATGTTTGAAGCTACTGACTGAATGAAAGGAGCTGGCATCTCACTCTCTTTGAATCTTCTTTATCATGCTAGGATTAACAGGAAAAAGCTAAAAATTTCAGAATTGCACCTTGCAATGTGGAGATATTACTGTTTGTGCATTTACAATATTCATTGATTTTTGCCATTGAAAAACATGTTTTTCATATACCAGAAATGTTTGAAGCTACTGACTGAATGAAAGGAGCTGGCATCTCACTCTCTTTGAATCTTCTTTATCATGCTAGGATTAACAGGAAAAAGCAAAAAATTTCAGAATTGCACCTTGCAATGTGGAGATATTACTGTTTGTGCATTTACAATATTCATTGATTTTTGCCATTGAAAAACATGTTTTTCATATACCAGAAATGTTTGAAGCTACTGACTGAATGAAAGGAGCTGGCATCTCACTCTCTTTGAATCTTCTTTATCATGCTAGGATTAACAGGAAAAAGCTAAAAATTTCAGAATTGCACCGTGCAATGTGGAGATATTACTGTTTGTGCATTTACAATATTCATTGATTTTTGCCATTGAAAAACGTCCAGAAATGTTTGAAGCTACTGACTGAATGAAAGGAGCTGGCATCTCACTCTCTTTGAATCTTCTTTATCATGCTAGGATTAGCAGGAAAAAGCTAAAAATTTCAGAATTGCACCTTGCAATGTGGAGATATTACTGTTTGTGCATTTACAATATTCATTGATTTTTGCCATTGAAAAACATGTTTTTCATATACCAGAAATGTTTGAAGCTACTGACTGAATGAAAGGAGCTGGCATCTCACTCTCTTTGAATCTTCTTTATCATGCTAGGATTAGCAGGAAAAAGCAAAAAATTTCAGAATTGCACCTTGCAATGTGGAGATATTACTGTTTGTGCATTTACAATATTCATTGATTTTTGCCATTGAAAAACGTCCAGAAATGTTTGAAGCTACTGACTGAATGAAAGGAGCTGGCATCTCACTCTCTTTGAATCTTCTTTATCATGCTAGGATTAGCAGGAAAAAGCTAAAAATTTCAGAATTGCACCTTGCAATGTGGAGATATTACTGTTTGTGCATTTACAATATTCATTGATTTTTGCCATTGAAAAACATGTTTTTCATATACCAGAAATGTTTGAAGCTACTGACTGAATGAAAGGAGCTGGCATCTCACTCTCTTTGAATCTTCTTAATCATGCTAGGATTAACAGGAAAAAGCTAAAAATTTCAGAATTGCACCGTGCAATGTGGAGATATTACTGTTTGTGCATTTACAATATTCATTGATTTTTGCCATTGAAAAACATGTTTTTCATATACCAGAAATGTTTGAAGCTACTGACTGAATGAAAGGAGCTGGCATCTCACTCTCTTTGAATCTTCTTTATCATGCTAGGATTAGCAGGAAAAAGCAAAAAATTTCAGAATTGCACCTTGCAATGTGGAGATATTACTGTTTGTGCATTTACAATATTCATTGATTTTTGCCATTGAAAAACGTCCAGAAATGTTTGAAGCTACTGACTGAATGAAAGGAGCTGGCATCTCACTCTCTTTGAATCTTCTTTATCATGCTAGGATTAGCAGGAAAAAGCAAAAAATTTCAGAATTGCACCGTGCAATGTGGAGATATTACTGTTTGTGCATTTACAATATTCATTGATTTTTGCCATTGAAAAACATGTTTTTCATATACCAGAAATGTTTGAAGCTACTGACTGAATGAAAGGAGCTGGCATCTCACTCTCTTTGAATCTTCTTTATCATGCTAGGATTAACAGGAAAAAGCTAAAAATTTCAGAATTGCACCTTGCAATGTGGAGATATTACTGTTTGTGCATTTACAATATTCATTGATTTTTGCCATTGAAAAACATGTTTTTCATATACCAGAAATGTTTGAAGCTACTGACTGAATGAAAGGAGCTGGCATCTCACTCTCTTTGAATCTTCTTTATCATGCTAGGATTAACAGGAAAAAGCAAAAAATTTCAGAATTGCACCTTGCAATGTGGAGATATTACTGTTTGTGCATTTACAATATTCATTGATTTTTGCCATTGAAAAACATGTTTTTCATATACCAGAAATGTTTGAAGCTACTGACTGAATGAAAGGAGCTGGCATCTCACTCTCTTTGAATCTTCTTTATCATGCTAGGATTAACAGGAAAAAGCTAAAAATTTCAGAATTGCACCGTGCAATGTGGAGATATTACTGTTTGTGCATTTACAATATTCATTGATTTTTGCCATTGAAAAACGTCCAGAAATGTTTGAAGCTACTGACTGAATGAAAGGAGCTGGCATCTCACTCTCTTTGAATCTTCTTTATCATGCTAGGATTAACAGGAAAAAGCTAAAAATTTCAGAATTGCACCTTGCAATGTGGAGATATTACTGTTTGTGCATTTACAATATTCATTGATTTTTGCCATTGAAAAACATGTTTTTCATATACCAGAAATGTTTGAAGCTACTGACTGAATGAAAGGAGCTGGCATCTCACTCTCTTTGAATCTTCTTTATCATGCTAGGATTAACAGGAAAAAGCTAAAAATTTCAGAATTGCACCTTGCAATGTGGAGATATTACTGTTTGTGCATTTACAATATTCATTGATTTTTGCCATTGAAAAACATGTTTTTCATATACCAGAAATGTTTGAAGCTACTGACTGAATGAAAGGAGCTGGCATCTCACTCTCTTTGAATCTTCTTTATCATGCTAGGATTAACAGGAAAAAGCTAAAAATTTCAGAATTGCACCGTGCAATGTGGAGATATTACTGTTTGTGCATTTACAATATTCATTGATTTTTGCCATTGAAAAACGTCCAGAAATGTTTGAAGCTACTGACTGAATGAAAGGAGCTGGCATCTCACTCTCTTTGAATCTTCTTTATCATGCTAGGATTAACAGGAAAAAGCTAAAAATTTCAGAATTGCACCGTGCAATGTGGAGATATTACTGTTTGTGCATTTACAATATTCATTGATTTTTGCCATTGAAAAACATGTTTTTCATATACCAGAAATGTTTGAAGCTACTGACTGAATGAAAGGAGCTGGCATCTCACTCTCTTTGAATCTTCTTTATCATGCTAGGATTAACAGGAAAAAGCTAAAAATTTCAGAATTGCACCGTGCAATGTGGAGATATTACTGTTTGTGCATTTACAATATTCATTGATTTTTGCCATTGAAAAACGTCCAGAAATGTTTGAAGCTACTGACTGAATGAAAGGACCTGGCATCTCACTCTCTTTGAATCTTCTTTATCATGCTAGGATTAACAGGAAAAAGCTAAAAATTTCAGAATTGCACCGTGCAATGTGGAGATATTACTGTTTGTGCATTTACAATATTCATTGATTTTTGCCATTGAAAAACATGTTTTTCATATACCAGAAATGTTTGAAGCTACTGACTGAATGAAAGGAGCTGGCATCTCACTCTCTTTGAATCTTCTTTATCATGCTAGGATTAGCAGGAAAAAGCAAAAAATTTCAGAATTGCACCTTGCAATGTGGAGATATTACTGTTTGTGCATTTACAATATTCATTGATTTTTGCCATTGAAAAACATGTTTTTCATATTCCAGAAATGTTTGAAGCTACTGACTGAATGAAAGGAGCTGGCATCTCACTCTCTTTGAATCTTCTTTATCATGCTAGGATTAGCAGGAAAAAGCAAAAAATTTCAGAATTGCACCGTGCAATGTGGAGATATTACTGTTTGTGCATTTACAATATTCATTGATTTTTGCCATTGAAAAACGTCCAGAAATGTTTGAAGCTACTGACTGAATGAAAGGAGCTGGCATCTCACTCTCTTTGAATCTTCTTTATCATGCTAGGATTAGCAGGAAAAAGCAAAAAATTTCAGAATTGCACCGTGCAATGTGGAGATATTACTGTTTGTGCATTTACAATATTCATTGATTTTTGCCATTGAAAAACATGTTTTTCATATACCAGAAATGTTTGAAGCTACTGACTGAATGAAAGGAGCTGGCATCTCACTCTCTTTGAATCTTCTTTATCATGCTAGGATTAGCAGGAAAAAGCAAAAAATTTCAGAATTGCACCTTGCAATGTGGAGATATTACTGTTTGTGCATTTACAATATTCATTGATTTTTGCCATTGAAAAACATGTTTTTCATATACCAGAAATGTTTGAAGCTACTGACTGAATGAAAGGAGCTGGCATCTCACTCTCTTTGAATCTTCTTTATCATGCTAGGATTAACAGGAAAAAGCAAAAAATTTCAGAATTGCACCTTGCAATGTGGAGATATTATTGTTTGTGCATTTACAATATTCATTGATTTTTGCCATTGAAAAACATGTTTTTCATATACCAGAAATGTTTGAAGCTACTGACTGAATGAAAGGAGCTGGCATCTCACTCTCTTTGAATCTTCTTTATCATGCTAGGATTAACAGGAAAAAGCTAAAAATTTCAGAATTGCACCGTGCAATGTGGAGATATTACTGTTTGTGCATTTACAATATTCATTGATTTTTGCCATTGAAAAACGTCCAGAAATGTTTGAAGCTACTGACTGAATGAAAGGAGCTGGCATCTCACTCTCTTTGAATCTTTATCATGCTAGGATTAACAGGAAAAAGCTAAAAATTTCAGAATTGCACCTTGCAATGTGGAGATATTACTGTTTGTGCATTTACAATATTCATTGATTTTTGCCATTGAAAAACATGTTTTTCATATACCAGAAATGTTTGAAGCTACTGACTGAATGAAAGGAGCTGGCATCTCACTCTCTTTGAATCTTCTTTATCATGCTAGGATTAACAGGAAAAAGCTAAAAATTTCAGAATTGCACCTTGCAATGTGGAGATATTACTGTTTGTGCATTTACAATATTCATTGATTTTTGCCATTGAAAAACATGTTTTTCATATACCAGAAATGTTTGAAGCTACTGACTGAATGAAAGGAGCTGGCATCTCACTCTCTTTGAATCTTCTTTATCATGCTAGGATTAACAGGAAAAAGCTAAAAATTTCAGAATTGCACCGTGCAATGTGGAGATATTACTGTTTGTGCATTTACAATATTCATTGATTTTTGCCATTGAAAAACATGTTTTTCATATACCAGAAATGTTTGAAGCTACTGACTGAATGAAAGGAGCTGGCATCTCACTCTCTTTGAATCTTCTTTATCATGCTAGGATTAGCAGGAAAAAGCAAAAAATTTCAGAATTGCACCTTGCAATGTGGAGATATTACTGTTTGTGCATTTACAATATTCATTGATTTTTGCCATTGAAAAACGTCCAGAAATGTTTGAAGCTACTGACTGAATGAAAGGAGCTGGCATCTCACTCTCTTTGAATCTTCTTTATCATGCTAGGATTAACAGGAAAAAGCTAAAAATTTCAGAATTGCACCTTGCAATGTGGAGATATTACTGTTTGTGCATTTACAATATTCATTGATTTTTGCCATTGAAAAACATGTTTTTCATATACCAGAAATGTTTGAAGCTACTGACTGAATGAAAGGAGCTGGCATCTCACTCTCTTTGAATCTTCTTTATCATGCTAGGATTAGCAGGAAAAAGCTAAAAATTTCAGAATTGCACCGTGCAATGTGGAGATATTACTGTTTGTGCATTTACAATATTCATTGATTTTTGCCATTGAAAAACGTCCAGAAATGTTTGAAGCTACTGACTGAATGAAAGGAGCTGGCATCTCACTCTCTTTGAATCTTCTTTATCATGCTAGGATTAGCAGGAAAAAGCAAAAAATTTCAGAATTGCACCGTGCAATGTGGAGATATTACTGTTTGTGCATTTACAATATTCATTGATTTTTGCCATTGAAAAACATGTTTTTCATATACCAGAAATGTTTGAAGCTACTGACTGAATGAAAGGAGCTGGCATCTCACTCTCTTTGAATCTTCTTTATCATGCTAGGATTAACAGGAAAAAGCTAAAAATTTCAGAATTGCACCGTGCAATGTGGAGATATTACTGTTTGTGCATTTACAATATTCATTGATTTTTGCCATTGAAAAACATGTTTTTCATATACCAGAAATGTTTGAAGCTACTGACTGAATGAAAGGAGCTGGCATCTCACTCTCTTTGAATCTTCTTTATCATGCTAGGATTAACAGGAAAAAGCTAAAAATTTCAGAATTGCACCGTGCAATGTGGAGATATTACTGTTTGTGCATTTACAATATTCATTGATTTTTGCCATTGAAAAACATGTTTTTCATATACCAGAAATGTTTGAAGCTACTGACTGAATGAAAGGAGCTGGCATGTCACTCTCTTTGAATCTTCTTTATCATGCTAGGATTAGCAGGAAAAAGCTAAAAATTTCAGAATTGCACCTTGCAATGTGGAGATATTACTGTTTGTGCATTTACAATATTCATTGATTTTTGCCATTGAAAAACATGTTTTTCATATACCAGAAATGTTTGAAGCTACTGACTGAATGAAAGGAGCTGGCATCTCACTCTCTTTGAATCTTCTTTATCATGCTAGGATTAGCAGGAAAAAGCTAAAAATTTCAGAATTGCACCGTGCAATGTGGAGATATTACTGTTTGTGCATTTACAATATTCATTGATTTTTGCCATTGAAAAACGTCCAGAAATGTTTGAAGCTACTGACTGAATGAAAGGAGCTGGCATGTCACTCTCTTTGAATCTTCTTTATCATGCTAGGATTAACAGGAAAAAGCTAAAAATTTCAGAATTGCACCGTGCAATGTGGAGATATTACTGTTTGTGCATTTACAATATTCATTGATTTTTGCCATTGAAAAACATGTTTTTCATATACCAGAAATGTTTGAAGCTACTGACTGAATGAAAGGAGCTGGCATCTCACTCTCTTTGAATCTTCTTTATCATGCTAGGATTAACAGGAAAAAGCTAAAAATTTCAGAATTGCACCTTGCAATGTGGAGATATTACTGTTTGTGCATTTACAATATTCATTGATTTTTGCCATTGAAAAACATGTTTTTCATATACCAGAAATGTTTGAAGCTACTGACTGAATGAAAGGAGCTGGCATCTCACTCTCTTTGAATCTTCTTTATCATGCTAGGATTAACAGGAAAAAGCTAAAAATTTCAGAATTGCACCTTGCAATGTGGAGATATTACTGTTTGTGCATTTACAATATTCATTGATTTTTGCCATTGAAAAACATGTTTTTCATATACCAGAAATGTTTGAAGCTACTGACTGAATGAAAGGAGCTGGCATCTCACTCTCTTTGAATCTTCTTTATCATGCTAGGATTAACAGGAAAAAGCTAAAAATTTCAGAATTGCACCTTGCAATGTGGAGATATTACTGTTTGTGCATTTACAATATTCATTGATTTTTGCCATTGAAAAACGTCCAGAAATGTTTGAAGCTACTGACTGAATGAAAGGAGCTGGCATCTCACTCTCTTTGAATCTTCTTTATCATGCTAGGATTAACAGGAAAAAGCTAAAAATTTCAGAATTGCACCGTGCAATGTGGAGATATTACTGTTTGTGCATTTACAATATTCATTGATTTTTGCCATTGAAAAACATGTTTTTCATATACCAGAAATGTTTGAAGCTACTGACTGAATGAAAGGAGCTGGCATCTCACTCTCTTTGAATCTTCTTTATCATGCTAGGATTAACAGGAAAAAGCTAAAAATTTCAGAATTGCACCTTGCAATGTGGAGATATTACTGTTTGTGCATTTACAATATTCATTGATTTTTGCCATTGAAAAACATGTTTTTCATATACCAGAAATGTTTGAAGCTACTGACTGAATGAAAGGAGCTGGCATCTCACTCTCTTTGAATCTTCTTTATCATGCTAGGATTAACAGGAAAAAGCTAAAAATTTCAGAATTGCACCGTGCAATGTGGAGATATTACTGTTTGTGCATTTACAATATTCATTGATTTTTGCCATTGGAAAACATGTTTTTCATATACCAGAAATGTTTGAAGCTACTGACTGAATGAAAGGAGCTGGCATCTCACTCTCTTTGAATCTTCTTTATCATGCTAGGATTAACAGGAAAAAGCTAAAAATTTCAGAATTGCACCGTGCAATGTGGAGATATTACTGTTTGTGCATTTACAATATTCATTGATTTTTGCCATTGAAAAACATGTTTTTCATATACCAGAAATGTTTGAAGCTACTGACTGAATGAAAGGAGCTGGCATCTCACTCTCTTTGAATCTTCTTTATCATGCTAGGATTAACAGGAAAAAGCTAAAAATTTCAGAATTGCACCGTGCAATGTGGAGATATTACTGTTTGTGCATTTACAATATTCATTGATTTTTGCCATTGAAAAACATGTTTTTCATATACCAGAAATGTTTGAAGCTACTGACTGAATGAAAGGAGCTGGCATCTCACTCTCTTTCAATCTTCTTTATCATGCTAGGATTAACAGGAAAAAGCTAAAAATTTCAGAATTGCAGCGTGCAATGTGGAGATATTACTGTTTGTGCATTTACAATATTCATTGATTTTTGCCATTGAAAAACATGTTTTTCATATACCAGAAATGTTTGAAGCTACTGACTGAATGAAAGGAGCTGGCATCTCACTCTCTTTGAATCTTCTTTATCATGCTAGGATTAACAGGAAAAAGCTAAAAATTTCAGAATTGCACCTTGCAATGTGGAGATATTACTGTTTGTGCATTTACAATATTCATTGATTTTTGCCATTGAAAAACATGTTTTTTATATACCAGAAATGTTTGAAGCTACTGACTGAATGAAAGGAGCTGGCATCTCACTCTCTTTGAATCTTCTTTATCATGCTAGGATTAACAGGAAAAAGCTAAAAATTTCAGAATTGCACCTTGCAATGTGGAGATATTACTGTTTGTGCATTTACAATATTCATTGATTTTTGCCATTGAAAAACGTCCAGAAATGTTTGAAGCTACTGACTGAATGAAAGGAGCTGGCATCTCACTCTCTTTGAATCTTCTTTATCATGCTAGGATTAACAGGAAAAAGCTAAAAATTTCAGAATTGCACCGTGCAATGTGGAGATATTACTGTTTGTGCATTTACAATATTCATTGATTTTTGCCATTGAAAAACATGTTTTTCATATACCAGAAATGTTTGAAGCTACTGACTGAATGAAAGGAGCTGGCATCTCACTCTCTTTGAATCTTCTTTATCATGCTAGGATTAACAGGAAAAAGCTAAAAATTTCAGAATTGCACCGTGCAATGTGGAGATATTACTGTTTGTGCATTTACAATATTCATTGATTTTTGCCATTGAAAAACATGTTTTTCATATACCAGAAATGTTTGAAGCTACTGACTGAATGAAAGGAGCTGGCATCTCACTCTCTTTGAATCTTCTTTATCATGCTAGGATTAGCAGGAAAAAGCAAAAAATTTCAGAATTGCACCTTGCAATGTGGAGATATTACTGTTTGTGCATTTACAATATTCATTGATTTTTGCCATTGAAAAACGTCCAGAAATGTTTGAAGCTACTGACTGAATGAAAGGAGCTGGCATCTCACTCTCTTTGAATCTTCTTTATCATGCTAGGATTAACAGGAAAAAGCTAAAAATTTCAGAATTGCACCTTGCAATGTGGAGATATTACTGTTTGTGCATTTACAATATTCATTGATTTTTGCCATTGAAAAACATGTTTTTCATATACCAGAAATGTTTGAAGCTACTGACTGAATGAAAGGAGCTGGCATCTCACTCTCTTTGAATCTTCTTTATCATGCTAGGATTAGCAGGAAAAAGCAAAAAATTTCAGAATTGCACCTTGCAATGTGGAGATATTACTGTTTGTGCATTTACAATATTCATTGATTTTTGCCATTGAAAAACGTCCAGAAATGTTTGAAGCTACTGACTGAATGAAAGGAGCTGGCATCTCACTCTCTTTGAATCTTCTTTATCATGCTAGGATTAGCAGGAAAAAGCAAAAAATTTCAGAATTGCACCTTGCAATGTGGAGATATTACTGTTTGTGCATTTACAATATTCATTGATTTTTGCCATTGAAAAACATGTTTTTCATATACCAGAAATGTTTGAAGCTACTGACTGAATGAAAGGAGCTGGCATCTCACTCTCTTTGAATCTTCTTTATCATGCTAGGATTAGCAGGAAAAAGCAAAAAATTTCAGAATTGCACCGTGCAATGTGGAGATATTACTGTTTGTGCATTTACAATATTCATTGATTTTTGCCATTGAAAAACATGTTTTTCATATACCAGAAATGTTTGAAGCTACTGACTGAATGAAAGGAGCTGGCATCTCACTCTCTTTGAATCTTCTTTATCATGCTAGGATTAACAGGAAAAAGCTAAAAATTTCAGAATTGCACCGTGCAATGTGGAGATATTACTGTTTGTGCATTTACAATATTCATTGATTTTTGCCATTGAAAAACATGTTTTTCATATACCAGAAATGTTTGAAGCTACTGACTGAATGAAAGGAGCTGGCATCTCACTCTCTTTGAATCTTCTTTATCATGCTAGGATTAGCAGGAAAAAGCAAAAAATTTCAGAATTGCACCGTGCAATGTGGAGATATTACTGTTTGTGCATTTACAATATTCATTGATTTTTGCCATTGAAAAACATGTTTTTCATATACCAGAAATGTTTGAAGCTACTGACTGAATGAAAGGAGCTGGCATCTCACTCTCTTTGAATCTTCTTTATCATGCTAGGATTAACAGGAAAAAGCAAAAAATTTCAGAATTGCACCGTGCAATGTGGAGATATTACTGTTTGTGCATTTACAATATTCATTGATTTTTGCCATTGAAAAACGTCCAGAAATGTTTGAAGCTACTGACTGAATGAAAGGAGCTGGCATCTCACTCTCTTTGAATCTTCTTTATCATGCTAGGATTAGCAGGAAAAAGCAAAAAATTTCAGAATTGCACCTTGCAATGTGGAGATATTACTGTTTGTGCATTTACAATATTCATTGATTTTTGCCATTGAAAAACGTCCAGAAATGTTTGAAGCTACTGACTGAATGAAAGGAGCTGGCATCTCACTCTCTTTGAATCTTCTTTATCATGCTAGGATTAACAGGAAAAAGCAAAAAATTTCAGAATTGCACCGTGCAATGTGGAGATATTACTGTTTGTGCATTTACAATATTCATTGATTTTTGCCATTGAAAAACGTCCAGAAATGTTTGAAGCTACTGACTGAATGAAAGGAGCTGGCATCTCACTCTCTTTGAATCTTCTTTATCATGCTAGGATTAACAGGAAAAAGCAAAAAATTTCAGAATTGCACCGTGCAATGTGGAGATATTACTGTTTGTGCATTTACAATATTCATTGATTTTTGCCATTGAAAAACGTCCAGAAATGTTTGAAGCTACTGACTGAATGAAAGGAGCTGGCATCTCACTCTCTTTGAATCTTCTTTATCATGCTAGGATTAACAGGAAAAAGCTAAAAATTTCAGAATTGCACCGTGCAATGTGGAGATATTACTGTTTGTGCATTTACAATATTCATTGATTTTTGCCATTGAAAAACATGTTTTTCATATACCAGAAATGTTTGAAGCTACTGACTGAATGAAAGGAGCTGGCATCTCACTCTCTTTGAATCTTCTTTATCATGCTAGGATTAGCAGGAAAAAGCAAAAAATTTCAGAATTGCACCGTGCAATGTGGAGATATTACTGTTTGTGCATTTACAATATTCATTGATTTTTGCCATTGAAAAACATGTTTTTCATATACCAGAAATGTTTGAAGCTACTGACTGAATGAAAGGAGCTGGCATCTCACTCTCTTTGAATCTTCTTTATCATGCTAGGATTAGCAGGAAAAAGCTAAAAATTTCAGAATTGCACCGTGCAATGTGGAGATATTACTGTTTGTGCATTTACAATATTCATTGATTTTTGCCATTGAAAAACATGTTTTTCATATACCAGAAATGTTTGAAGCTACTGACTGAATGAAAGGAGCTGGCATCTCACTCTCTTTGAATCTTCTTTATCATGCTAGGATTAACAGGAAAAAGCTAAAAATTTCAGAATTGCACCTTGCAATGTGGAGATATTACTGTTTGTGCATTTACAATATTCATTGATTTTTGCCATTGAAAAACGTCCAGAAATGTTTGAAGCTACTGACTGAATGAAAGGAGCTGGCATCTCACTCTCTTTGAATCTTCTTTATCATGCTAGGATTAACAGGAAAAAGCAAAAAATTTCAGAATTGCACCGTGCAATGTGGAGATATTACTGTTTGTGCATTTACAATATTCATTGATTTTTGCCATTGAAAAACGTCCAGAAATGTTTGAAGCTACTGACTGAATGAAAGGAGCTGGCATCTCACTCTCTTTGAATCTTCTTTATCATGCTAGGATTAACAGGAAAAAGCAAAAAATTTCAGAATTGCACCGTGCAATGTGGAGATATTACTGTTTGTGCATTTACAATATTCATTGATTTTTGCCATTGAAAAACGTCCAGAAATGTTTGAAGCTACTGACTGAATGAAAGGAGCTGGCATCTCACTCTCTTTGAATCTTCTTTATCATGCTAGGATTAACAGGAAAAAGCTAAAAATTTCAGAATTGCACCGTGCAATGTGGAGATATTACTGTTTGTGCATTTACAATATTCATTGATTTTTGCCATTGAAAAACATGTTTTTCATATACCAGAAATGTTTGAAGCTACTGACTGAATGAAAGGAGCTGGCATCTCACTCTCTTTGAATCTTCTTTATCATGCTAGGATTAGCAGGAAAAAGCAAAAAATTTCAGAATTGCACCGTGCAATGTGGAGATATTACTGTTTGTGCAATTACAATATTCATTGATTTTTGCCATTGAAAAACATGTTTTTCATATACCAGAAATGTTTGAAGCTACTGACTGAATGAAAGGAGCTGGCATCTCACTCTCTTTGAATCTTCTTTATCATGCTAGGATTAGCAGGAAAAAGCTAAAAATTTCAGAATTGCACCGTGCAATGTGGAGATATTACTGTTTGTGCATTTACAATATTCATTGATTTTTGCCATTGAAAAACATGTTTTTCATATACCAGAAATGTTTGAAGCTACTGACTGAATGAAAGGAGCTGGCATCTCACTCTCTTTGAATCTTCTTTATCATGCTAGGATTAGCAGGAAAAAGCAAAAAATTTCAGAATTGCACCTTGCAATGTGGAGATATTACTGTTTGTGCATTTACAATATTCATTGATTTTTGCCATTGAAAAACATGTTTTTCATATACCAGAAATGTTTGAAGCTACTGACTGAATGAAAGGAGCTGGCATCTCACTCTCTTTGAATCTTCTTTATCATGCTAGGATTAGCAGGAAAAAGCTAAAAATTTCAGAATTGCACCGTGCAATGTGGAGATATTACTGTTTGTGCATTTACAATATTCATTGATTTTTGCCATTGAAAAACATGTTTTTCATATACCAGAAATGTTTGAAGCTACTGACTGAATGAAAGGAGCTGGCATCTCACTCTCTTTGAATCTTCTTTATCATGCTAGGATTAACAGGAAAAAGCTAAAAATTTCAGAATTGCACCGTGCAATGTGGAGATATTACTGTTTGTGCATTTACAATATTCATTGATTTTTGCCATTGAAAAACATGTTTTTCATATACCAGAAATGTTTGAAGCTACTGACTGAATGAAAGGAGCTGGCATCTCACTCTCTTTGAATCTTCTTTATCATGCTAGGATTAGCAGGAAAAAGCAAAAAATTTCAGAATTGCACCGTGCAATGTGGAGATATTACTGTTTGTGCATTTACAATATTCATTGATTTTTGCCATTGAAAAACATGTTTTTCATATACCAGAAATGTTTGAAGCTACTGACTGAATGAAAGGAGCTGGCATCTCACTCTCTTTGAATCTTCTTTATCATGCTAGGATTAGCAGGAAAAAGCAAAAAATTTCAGAATTGCACCGTGCAATGTGGAGATATTACTGTTTGTGCATTTACAATATTCATTGATTTTTGCCATTGAAAAACATGTTTTTCATATACCAGAAATGTTTGAAGCTACTGACTGAATGAAAGGAGCTGGCATCTCACTCTCTTTGAATCTTCTTTATCATGCTAGGATTAGCAGGAAAAAGCAAAAAATTTCAGAATTGCACCTTGCAATGTGGAGATATTACTGTTTGTGCATTTACAATATTCATTGATTTTTGCCATTGAAAAACATGTTTTTCATATACCAGAAATGTTTGAAGCTACTGACTGAATGAAAGGAGCTGGCATCTCACTCTCTTTGAATCTTCTTTATCATGCTAGGATTAACAGGAAAAAGCTAAAAATTTCAGAATTGCACCGTGCAATGTGGAGATATTACTGTTTGTGCATTTACAATATTCATTGATTTTTGCCATTGAAAAACGTCCAGAAATGTTTGAAGCTACTGACTGAATGAAAGGAGCTGGCATCTCACTCTCTTTGAATCTTCTTTATCATGCTAGGATTAACAGGAAAAAGCTAAAAATTTCAGAATTGCACCTTGCAATGTGGAGATATTACTGTTTGTGCATTTACAATATTCATTGATTTTTGCCATTGAAAAACATGTTTTTCATATACCAGAAATGTTTGAAGCTACTGACTGAATGAAAGGAGCTGGCATCTCACTCTCTTTGAATCTTCTTTATCATGCTAGGATTAACAGGAAAAAGCTAAAAATTTCAGAATTGCACCGTGCAATGTGGAGATATTACTGTTTGTGCATTTACAATATTCATTGATTTTTGCCATTGAAAAACATGTTTTTCATATACCAGAAATGTTTGAAGCTACTGACTGAATGAAAGGAGCTGGCATCTCACTCTCTTTGAATCTTCTTTATCATGCTAGGATTAACAGGAAAAAGCTAAAAATTTCAGAATTGCACCGTGCAATGTGGAGATATTACTGTTTGTGCATTTACAATATTCATTGATTTTTGCCATTGAAAAACGTCCAGAAATGTTTGAAGCTACTGACTGAATGAAAGGAGCTGGCATCTCACTCTCTTTGAATCTTCTTTATCATGCTAGGATTAGCAGGAAAAAGCAAAAAATTTCAGAATTGCACCGTGCAATGTGGAGATATTACTGTTTGTGCATTTACAATATTCATTGATTTTTGCCATTGAAAAACATGTTTTTCATATACCAGAAATGTTTGAAGCTACTGACTGAATGAAAGGAGCTGGCATCTCACTCTCTTTGAATCTTCTTTATCATGCTAGGATTAACAGGAAAAAGCTAAAAATTTCAGAATTGCACCTTGCAATGTGGAGATATTACTGTTTGTGCATTTACAATATTCATTGATTTTTGCCATTGAAAAACATGTTTTTCATATACCAGAAATGTTTGAAGCTACTGACTGAATGAAAGGAGCTGGCATCTCACTCTCTTTGAATCTTCTTTATCATGCTAGGATTAACAGGAAAAAGCTAAAAATTTCAGAATTGCACCTTGCAATGTGGAGATATTACTGTTTGTGCATTTACAATATTCATTGATTTTTGCCATTGAAAAACATGTTTTTCATATACCAGAAATGTTTGAAGCTACTGACTGAATGAAAGGAGCTGGCATCTCACTCTCTTTGAATCTTCTTTATCATGCTAGGATTAACAGGAAAAAGCTAAAAATTTCAGAATTGCACCGTGCAATGTGGAGATATTACTGTTTGTGCATTTACAATATTCATTGATTTTTGCCATTGAAAAACGTCCAGAAATGTTTGAAGCTACTGACTGAATGAAAGGAGCTGGCATCTCACTCTCTTTGAATCTTCTTTATCATGCTAGGATTAACAGGAAAAAGCAAAAAATTTCAGAATTGCACCGTGCAATGTGGAGATATTACTGTTTGTGCATTTACAATATTCATTGATTTTTGCCATTGAAAAACGTCCAGAAATGTTTGAAGCTACTGACTGAATGAAAGGAGCTGGCATCTCACTCTCTTTGAATCTTCTTTATCATGCTAGGATTAACAGGAAAAAGCTAAAAATTTCAGAATTGCACCGTGCAATGTGGAGATATTACTGTTTGTGCATTTACAATATTCATTGATTTTTGCCATTGAAAAACATGTTTTTCATATACCAGAAATGTTTGAAGCTACTGACTGAATGAAAGGAGCTGGCATCTCACTCTCTTTGAATCTTCTTTATCATGCTAGGATTAGCAGGAAAAAGCAAAAAATTTCAGAATTGCACCGTGCAATGTGGAGATATTACTGTTTGTGCATTTACAATATTCATTGATTTTTGCCATTGAAAAACATGTTTTTCATATACCAGAAATGTTTGAAGCTACTGACTGAATGAAAGGAGCTGGCATCTCACTCTCTTTGAATCTTCTTTATCATGCTAGGATTAGCAGGAAAAAGCTAAAAATTTCAGAATTGCACCGTGCAATGTGGAGATATTACTGTTTGTGCATTTACAATATTCATTGATTTTTGCCATTGAAAAACATGTTTTTCATATACCAGAAATGTTTGAAGCTACTGACTGAATGAAAGGAGCTGGCATCTCACTCTCTTTGAATCTACTTTATCATGCTAGGATTAGCAGGAAAAAGCAAAAAATTTCAGAATTGCACCTTGCAATGTGGAGATATTACTGTTTGTGCATTTACAATATTCATTGATTTTTGCCATTGAAAAACGTCCAGAAATGTTTGAAGCTACTGACTGAATGAAAGGAGCTGGCATCTCACTCTCTTTGAATCTTCTTTATCATGCTAGGATTAACAGGAAAAAGCAAAAAATTTCAGAATTGCACCGTGCAATGTGGAGATATTACTGTTTGTGCATTTACAATATTCATTGATTTTTGCCATTGAAAAACGTCCAGAAATGTTTGAAGCTACTGACTGAATGAAAGGAGCTGGCATCTCACTCTCTTTGAATCTTCTTTATCATGCTAGGATTAACAGGAAAAAGCAAAAAATTTCAGAATTGCACCGTGCAATGTGGAGATATTACTGTTTGTGCATTTACAATACTCATTGATTTTTGCCATTGAAAAACGTCCAGAAATGTTTGAAGCTACTGACTGAATGAAAGGAGCTGGCATCTCACTCTCTTTGAATCTTCTTTATCATGCTAGGATTAACAGGAAAAAGCTAAAAATTTCAGAATTGCACCGTGCAATGTGGAGATATTACTGTTTGTGCATTTACAATATTCATTGATTTTTGCCATTGAAAAACATGTTTTTCATATACCAGAAATGTTTGAAGCTACTGACTGAATGAAAGGAGCTGGCATCTCACTCTCTTTGAATCTTCTTTATCATGCTAGGATTAGCAGGAAAAAGCAAAAAATTTCAGAATTGCACCGTGCAATGTGGAGATATTACTGTTTGTGCATTTACAATATTCATTGATTTTTGCCATTGAAAAACATGTTTTTCATATACCAGAAATGTTTGAAGCTACTGACTGAATGAAAGGAGCTGGCATCTCACTCTCTTTGAATCTTCTTTATCATGCTAGGATTAGCAGGAAAAAGCTAAAAATTTCAGAATTGCACCGTGCAATGTGGAGATATTACTGTTTGTGCATTTACAATATTCATTGATTTTTGCCATTGAAAAACATGTTTTTCATATACCAGAAATGTTTGAAGCTACTGACTGAATGAAAGGAGCTGGCATCTCACTCTCTTTGAATCTTCTTTATCATGCTAGGATTAGCAGGAAAAAGCAAAAAATTTCAGAATTGCACCTTGCAATGTGGAGATATTACTGTTTGTGCATTTACAATATTCATTGATTTTTGCCATTGAAAAACATGTTTTTCATATACCAGAAATGTTTGAAGCTACTGACTGAATGAAAGGAGCTGGCATCTCACTCTCTTTGAATCTTCTTTATCATGCTAGGATTAGCAGGAAAAAGCTAAAAATTTCAGAATTGCACCGTGCAATGTGGAGATATTACTGTTTGTGCATTTACAATATTCATTGATTTTTGCCATTGAAAAACATGTTTTTCATATACCAGAAATGTTTGAAGCTACTGACTGAATGAAAGGAGCTGGCATCTCACTCTCTTTGAATCTTCTTTATCATGCTAGGATTAACAGGAAAAAGCTAAAAATTTCAGAATTGCACCGTGCAATGTGGAGATATTACTGTTTGTGCATTTACAATATTCATTGATTTTTGCCATTGAAAAACATGTTTTTCATATACCAGAAATGTTTGAAGCTACTGACTGAATGAAAGGAGCTGGCATCTCACTCTCTTTGAATCTTCTTTATCATGCTAGGATTAGCAGGAAAAAGCAAAAAATTTCAGAATTGCACCGTGCAATGTGGAGATATTACTGTTTGTGCATTTACAATATTCATTGATTTTTGCCATTGAAAAACATGTTTTTCATATACCAGAAATGTTTGAAGCTACTGACTGAATGAAAGGAGCTGGCATCTCACTCTCTTTGAATCTTCTTTATCATGCTAGGATTAGCAGGAAAAAGCAAAAAATTTCAGAATTGCACCGTGCAATGTGGAGATATTACTGTTTGTGCATTTACAATATTCATTGATTTTTGCCATTGAAAAACATGTTTTTCATATACCAGAAATGTTTGAAGCTACTGACTGAATGAAAGGAGCTGGCATCTCACTCTCTTTGAATCTTCTTTATCATGCTAGGATTAGCAGGAAAAAGCAAAAAATTTCAGAATTGCACCTTGCAATGTGGAGATATTACTGTTTGTGCATTTACAATATTCATTGATTTTTGCCATTGAAAAACATGTTTTTCATATACCAGAAATGTTTGAAGCTACTGACTGAATGAAAGGAGCTGGCATCTCACTCTCTTTGAATCTTCTTTATCATGCTAGGATTAACAGGAAAAAGCTAAAAATTTCAGAATTGCACCGTGCAATGTGGAGATATTACTGTTTGTGCATTTACAATATTCATTGATTTTTGCCATTGAAAAACGTCCAGAAATGTTTGAAGCTACTGACTGAATGAAAGGAGCTGGCATCTCACTCTCTTTGAATCTTCTTTATCATGCTAGGATTAACAGGAAAAAGCTAAAAATTTCAGAATTGCACCTTGCAATGTGGAGATATTACTGTTTGTGCATTTACAATATTCATTGATTTTTGCCATTGAAAAACATGTTTTTCATATACCAGAAATGTTTGAAGCTACTGACTGAATGAAAGGAGCTGGCATCTCACTCTCTTTGAATCTTCTTTATCATGCTAGGATTAACAGGAAAAAGCTAAAAATTTCAGAATTGCACCGTGCAATGTGGAGATATTACTGTTTGTGCATTTACAATATTCATTGATTTTTGCCATTGAAAAACATGTTTTTCATATACCAGAAATGTTTGAAGCTACTGACTGAATGAAAGGAGCTGGCATCTCACTCTCTTTGAATCTTCTTTATCATGCTAGGATTAACAGGAAAAAGCTAAAAATTTCAGAATTGCACCGTGCAATGTGGAGATATTACTGTTTGTGCATTTACAATATTCATTGATTTTTGCCATTGAAAAACGTCCAGAAATGTTTGAAGCTACTGACTGAATGAAAGGAGCTGGCATCTCACTCTCTTTGAATCTTCTTTATCATGCTAGGATTAGCAGGAAAAAGCAAAAAATTTCAGAATTGCACCGTGCAATGTGGAGATATTACTGTTTGTGCATTTACAATATTCATTGATTTTTGCCATTGAAAAACATGTTTTTCATATACCAGAAATGTTTGAAGCTACTGACTGAATGAAAGGAGCTGGCATCTCACTCTCTTTGAATCTTCTTTATCATGCTAGGATTAACAGGAAAAAGCTAAAAATTTCAGAATTGCACCTTGCAATGTGGAGATATTACTGTTTGTGCATTTACAATATTCATTGATTTTTGCCATTGAAAAACGTCCAGAAATGTTTGAAGCTACTGACTGAATGAAAGGAGCTGGCATCTCACTCTCTTTGAATCTTCTTTATCATGCTAGGATTAACAGGAAAAAGCTAAAAATTTCAGAATTGCACCTTGCAATGTGGAGATATTACTGTTTGTGCATTTACAATATTCATTGATTTTTGCCATTGAAAAACATGTTTTTCATATACCAGAAATGTTTGAAGCTACTGACTGAATGAAAGGAGCTGGCATCTCACTCTCTTTGAATCTTCTTTATCATGCTAGGATTAACAGGAAAAAGCTAAAAATTTCAGAATTGCACCTTGCAATGTGGAGATATTACTGTTTGTGCATTTACAATATTCATTGATTTTTGCCATTGAAAAACATGTTTTTCATATACCAGAAATGTTTGAAGCTACTGACTGAATGAAAGGAGCTGGCATCTCACTCTCTTTGAATCTTCTTTATCATGCTAGGATTAACAGGAAAAAGCTAAAAATTTCAGAATTGCACCTTGCAATGTGGAGATATTACTGTTTGTGCATTTACAATATTCATTGATTTTTGCCATTGAAAAACATGTTTTTCATATACCAGAAATGTTTGAAGCTACTGACTGAATGAAAGGAGCTGGCATCTCACTCTCTTTGAATCTTCTTTATCATGCTAGGATTAACAGGAAAAAGCTAAAAATTTCAGAATTGCACCGTGCAATGTGGAGATATTACTGTTTGTGCATTTACAATATTCATTGATTTTTGCCATTGAAAAACATGTTTTTCATATACCAGAAATGTTTGAAGCTACTGACTGAATGAAAGGAGCTGGCATCTCACTCTCTTTGAATCTTCTTTATCATGCTAGGATTAGCAGGAAAAAGCTAAAAATTTCAGAATTGCACCGTGCAATGTGGAGATATTACTGTTTGTGCATTTACAATATTCATTGATTTTTGCCATTGAAAAACATGTTTTTCATATACCAGAAATGTTTGAAGCTACTGACTGAATGAAAGGAGCTGGCATCTCACTCTCTTTGAATCTTCTTTATCATGCTAGGATTATCAGGAAAAAGCAAAAAATTTCAGAATTGCACCTTGCAATGTGGAGATATTACTGTTTGTGCATTTACAAAATTCATTGATTTTTGCCATTGAAAAACATGTTTTTCATATACCAGAAATGTTTGAAGCTACTGACTGAATGAAAGGAGCTGGCATCTCACTCTCTTTGAATCTTCTTTATCATGCTAGGATTAGCAGGAAAAAGCAAAAAATTTCAGAATTGCACCGTGCAATGTGGAGATATTACTGTTTGTGCATTTACAATATTCATTGATTTTTGCCATTGAAAAACATGTTTTTCATATACCAGAAATGTTTGAAGCTACTGACTGAATGAAAGGAGCTGGCATCTCACTCTCTTTGAATCTTCTTTATCATGCTAGGATTAGCAGGAAAAAGCAAAAAATTTCAGAATTGCACCGTGCAATGTGGAGATATTACTGTTTGTGCATTTACAATATTCATTGATTTTTGCCATTGAAAAACATGTTTTTCATATACCAGAAATGTTTGAAGCTACTGACTGAATGAAAGGAGCTGGCATCTCACTCTCTTTGAATCTTCTTTATCATGCTAGGATTAACAGGAAAAAGCAAAAAATTTCAGAATTGCACCTTGCAATGTGGAGATATTACTGTTTGTGCATTTACAATATTCATTGATTTTTGCCATTGAAAAACATGTTTTTCATATACCAGAAATGTTTGAAGCTACTGACTGAATGAAAGGAGCTGGCATCTCACTCTCTTTGAATCTTCTTTATCATGCTAGGATTAACAGGAAAAAGCTAAAAATTTCAGAATTGCACCTTGCAATGTGGAGATATTACTGTTTGTGCATTTACAATATTCATTGATTTTTGCCATTGAAAAACATGTTTTTCATATACCAGAAATGTTTGAAGCTACTGACTGAATGAAAGGAGCTGGCATCTCACTCTCTTTGAATCTTCTTTATCATGCTAGGATTAACAGGAAAAAGCTAAAAATTTCAGAATTGCACCGTGCAATGTGGAGATATTACTGTTTGTGCATTTACAATATTCATTGATTTTTGCCATTGAAAAACGTCCAGAAATGTTTGAAGCTACTGACTGAATGAAAGGAGCTGGCATCTCACTCTCTTTGAATCTTCTTTATCATGCTAGAATTAACAGGAAAAAGCTAAAAATTTCAGAATTGCACCGTGCAATGTGGAGATATTACTGTTTGTGCATTTACAATATTCATTGATTTTTGCCATTGAAAAACATGTTTTTCATATACCAGAAATGTTTGAAGCTACTGACTGAATGAAAGGAGCTGGCATCTCACTCTCTTTGAATCTTCTTTATCATGCTAGGATTAACAGGAAAAAGCAAAAAATTTCAGAATTGCACCTTGCAATGTGGAGATATTACTGTTTGTGCATTTACAATATTCATTGATTTTTGCCATTGAAAAACATGTTTTTCATATACCAGAAATGTTTGAAGCTACTGACTGAATGAAAGGAGCTGGCATCTCACTCTCTTTGAATCTTCTTTATCATGCTAGGATTAACAGGAAAAAGCTAAAAATTTCAGAATTGCACCTTGCAATGTGGAGATATTACTGTTTGTGCATTTACAATATTCATTGATTTTTGCCATTGAAAAACATGTTTTTCATATACCAGAAATGTTTGAAGCTACTGACTGAATGAAAGGAGCTGGCATCTCACTCTCTTTGAATCTTCTTTATCATGCTAGGATTAACAGGAAAAAGCTAAAAATTTCAGAATTGCACCGTGCAATGTGGAGATATTACTGTTTGTGCATTTACAATATTCATTGATTTTTGCCATTGAAAAACGTCCAGAAATGTTTGAAGCTACTGACTGAATGAAAGGAGCTGGCATCTCACTCTCTTTGAATCTTCTTTATCATGCTAGGATTAACAGGAAAAAGTTAAAAATTTCAGAATTGCACCTTGCAATGTGGAGATATTACTGTTTGTGCATTTACAATATTCATTGATTTTTGCCTTTGAAAAACGTCCAGAAATGTTTGAAGCTACTGACTGAATGAAAGGAGCTGGCATCTCACTCTCTTTGAATCTTCTTTATCATGCTAGGATTAGCAGGAAAAAGCTAAAAATTTCAGAATTGCACCGTGCAATGTGGAGATATTACTGTTTGTGCATTTACAATATTCATTGATTTTTGCCATTGAAAAACATGTTTTTCATATACCAGAAATGTTTGAAGCTACTGACTGAATGAAAGGAGCTGGCATCTCACTCTCTTTGAATCTTCTTTATCATGCTAGGATTAGCAGGAAAAAGCAAAAAATTTCAGAATTGCACCGTGCAATGTGGAGATATTACTGTTTGTGCATTTACAATATTCATTGATTTTTGCCATTGAAAAACATGTTTTTCATATACCAGAAATGTTTGAAGCTACTGACTGAATGAAAGGAGCTGGCATCTCACTCTCTTTGAATCTTCTTTATCATGCTAGGATTAACAGGAAAAAGCAAAAAATTTCAGAATTGCACCTTGCAATGTGGAGATATTACTGTTTGTGCATTTACAATATTCATTGATTTTTGATATTGAAAAACATGTTTTTCATATACCAGAAATGTTTGAAGCTACTGACTGAATGAAAGGAGCTGGCATCTCACTCTCTTTGAATCTTCTTTATCATGCTAGGATTAACAGGAAAAAGCTAAAAATTTCAGAATTGCACCTTGCAATGTGGAGATATTACTGTTTGTGCATTTACAATATTCATTGATTTTTGCCATTGAAAAACATGTTTTTCATATACCAGAAATGTTTGAAGCTACTGACTGAATGAAAGGAGCTGGCATCTCACTCTCTTTGAATCTTCTTTATCATGCTAGGATTAACAGGAAAAAGCTAAAAATTTCAGAATTGCACCGTGCAATGTGGAGATATTACTGTTTGTGCATTTACAATATTCATTGATTTTTGCCATTGAAAAACGTCCAGAAATGTTTGAAGCTACTGACTGAATGAAAGGAGCTGGCATCTCACTCTCTTTGAATCTTCTTTATCATGCTAGGATTAACAGGAAAAAGCTAAAAATTTCAGAATTGCACCGTGCAATGTGGAGATATTACTGTTTGTGCATTTACAATATTCATTGATTTTTGCCATTGAAAAACATGTTTTTCATATACCAGAAATGTTTGAAGCTACTGACTGAATGAAAGGAGCTGGCATCTCACTCTCTTTGAATCTTCTTTATCATGCTAGGATTAACAGGAAAAAGCAAAAAATTTCAGAATTGCACCTTGCAATGTGGAGATATTACTGTTTGTGCATTTACAATATTCATTGATTTTTGCCATTGAAAAACATGTTTTTCATATACCAGAAATGTTTGAAGCTACTGACTGAATGAAAGGAGCTGGCATCTCACTCTCTTTGAATCTTCTTTATCATGCTAGGATTAACAGGAAAAAGCTAAAAATTTCAGAATTGCACCTTGCAATGTGGAGATATTACTGTTTGTGCATTTACAATATTCATTGATTTTTGCCATTGAAAAACATGTTTTTCATATACCAGAAATGTTTGAAGCTACTGACTGAATGAAAGGAGCTGGCATCTCACTCTCTTTGAATCTTCTTTATCATGCTAGGATTAACAGGAAAAAGCTAAAAATTTCAGAATTGCACCGTGCAATGTGGAGATATTACTGTTTGTGCATTTACAATATTCATTGATTTTTGCCATTGAAAAACGTCCAGAAATGTTTGAAGCTACTGACTGAATGAAAGGAGCTGGCATCTCACTCTCTTTGAATCTTCTTTATCATGCTAGGATTAACAGGAAAAAGTTAAAAATTTCAGAATTGCACCTTGCAATGTGGAGATATTACTGTTTGTGCATTTACAATATTCATTGATTTTTGCCTTTGAAAAACGTCCAGAAATGTTTGAAGCTACTGACTGAATGAAAGGAGCTGGCATCTCACTCTCTTTGAATCTTCTTTATCATGCTAGGATTAGCAGGAAAAAGCTAAAAATTTCAGAATTGCACCGTGCAATGTGGAGATATTACTGTTTGTGCATTTACAATATTCATTGATTTTTGCCATTGAAAAACATGTTTTTCATATACCAGAAATGTTTGAAGCTACTGACTGAATGAAAGGAGCTGGCATCTCACTCTCTTTGAATCTTCTTTATCATGCTAGGATTAGCAGGAAAAAGCTAAAAATTTCAGAATTGCACCGTGCAATGTGGAGATATTACTGTTTGTGCATTTACAATATTCATTGATTTTTGCCATTGAAAAACATGTTTTTCATATACCAGAAATGTTTGAAGCTACTGACTGAATGAAAGGAGCTGGCATCTCACTCTCTTTGAATCTTCTTTATCATGCTAGGATTAACAGGAAAAAGCAAAAAATTTCAGAATTGCACCTTGCAATGTGGAGATATTACTGTTTGTGCATTTACAATATTCATTGATTTTTGCCTTTGAAAAACGTCCAGAAATGTTTGAAGCTACTGACTGAATGAAAGGAGCTGGCATCTCACTCTCTTTGAATCTTCTTTATCATGCTAGGATTAGCAGGAAAAAGCTAAAAATTTCAGAATTGCACCGTGCAATGTGGAGATATTACTGTTTGTGCATTTACAATATTCATTGATTTTTGCCATTGAAAAACATGTTTTTCATATACCAGAAATGTTTGAAGCTACTGACTGAATGAAAGGAGCTGGCATCTCACTCTCTTTGAATCTTCTTTATCATGCTAGGATTAGCAGGAAAAAGCTAAAAATTTCAGAATTGCACCGTGCAATGTGGAGATATTACTGTTTGTGCATTTACAATATTCATTGATTTTTGCCATTGAAAAACATGTTTTTCATATACCAGAAATGTTTGAAGCTACTGACTGAATGAAAGGAGCTGGCATCTCACTCTCTTTGAATCTTCTTTATCATGCTAGGATTAACAGGAAAAAGCAAAAAATTTCAGAATTGCACCTTGCAATGTGGAGATATTACTGTTTGTGCATTTACAATATTCATTGATTTTTGCCATTGAAAAACATGTTTTTCATATACCAGAAATGTTTGAAGCTACTGACTGAATGAAAGGAGCTGGCTTCTCACTCTCTTTGAATCTTCTTTATCATGCTAGGATTAACAGGAAAAAGCTAAAAATTTCAGAATTGCACCGTGCAATGTGGAGATATTACTGTTTGTGCATTTACAATATTCATTGATTTTTGCCATTGAAAAACATGTTTTTCATATACCAGAAATGTTTGAAGCTACTGACTGAATGAAAGGAGCTGGCATCTCACTCTCTTTGAATCTTCTTTATCATGCTAGGATTAACAGGAAAAAGCAAAAAATTTCAGAATTGCACCTTGCAATGTGGAGATATTACTGTTTGTGCATTTACAATATTCATTGATTTTTGCCATTGAAAAACATGTTTTTCATATACCAGAAATGTTTGAAGCTACTGACTGAATGAAAGGAGCTGGCATCTCTCTCTCTTTGAATCTTCTTTATCATGCTAGGATTAACAGGAAAAAGCAAAAAATTTCAGAATTGCACCGTGCAATGTGGAGATATTACTGTTTGTGCATTTACAATATTCATTGATTTTTGCCATTGAAAAACGTCCAGAAATGTTTGAAGCTACTGACTGAATGAAAGGAGCTGGCATCTCACTCTCTTTGAATCTTCTTTATCATGCTAGGATTAGCAGGAAAAAGCAAAAAATTTCAGAATTGCACCTTGCAATGTGGAGATATTACTGTTTGTGCATTTACAATATTCATTGATTTTTGCCATTGAAAAACGTCCAGAAATGTTTGAAGCTACTGACTGAATGAAAGGAGCTGGCATCTCACTCTCTTTGAATCTTCTTTATCATGCTAGGATTAACAGGAAAAAGCAAAAAATTTCAGAATTGCACCGTGCAATGTGGAGATATTACTGTTTGTGCATTTACAATATTCATTGATTTTTGCCATTGAAAAACGTCCAGAAATGTTTGAAGCTACTGACTGAATGAAAGGAGCTGGCATCTCACTCTCTTTGAATCTTCTTTATCATGCTAGGATTAACAGGAAAAAGCAAAAAATTTCAGAATTGCACCGTGCAATGTGGAGATATTACTGTTTGTGCATTTACAATATTCATTGATTTTTGCCATTGAAAAACGTCCAGAAATGTTTGAAGCTACTGACTGAATGAAAGGAGCTGGCATCTCACTCTCTTTGAATCTTCTTTATCATGCTAGGATTAACAGGAAAAAGCTAAAAATTTCAGAATTGCACCGTGCAATGTGGAGATATTACTGTTTGTGCATTTACAATATTCATTGATTTTTGCCATTGAAAAACATGTTTTTCATATACCAGAAATGTTTGAAGCTACTGACTGAATGAAAGGAGCTGGCATCTCACTCTCTTTGAATCTTCTTTATCATGCTAGGATTAGCAGGAAAAAGCGAAAAATTTCAGAATTGCACCGTGCAATGTGGAGATATTACTGTTTGTGCATTTACAATATTCATTGATTTTTGCCATTGAAAAACATGTTTTTCATATACCAGAAATGTTTGAAGCTACTGACTGAATGAAAGGAGCTGGCATCTCACTCTCTTTGAATCTTCTTTATCATGCTAGGATTAGCAGGAAAAAGCTAAAAATTTCAGAATTGCACCGTGCAATGTGGAGATATTACTGTTTGTGCATTTACAATATTCATTGATTTTTGCCATTGAAAAACATGTTTTTCATATACCAGAAATGTTTGAAGCTACTGACTGAATGAAAGGAGCTGGCATCTCACTCTCTTTGAATCTTCTTTATCATGCTAGGATTAGCAGGAAAAAGCAAAAAATTTCAGAATTGCACCTTGCAATGTGGAGATATTACTGTTTGTGCATTTACAATATTCATTGATTTTTGCCATTGAAAAACGTCCAGAAATGTTTGAAGCTACTGACTGAATGAAAGGAGCTGGCATCTCACTCTCTTTGAATCTTCTTTATCATGCTAGGATTAACAGGAAAAAGCAAAAAATTTCAGAATTGCACCGTGCAATGTGGAGATATTACTGTTTGTGCATTTACAATATTCATTGATTTTTGCCATTGAAAAACGTCCAGAAATGTTTGAAGCTACTGACTGAATGAAAGGAGCTGGCATCTCACTCTCTTTGAATCTTCTTTATCATGCTAGGATTAACAGGAAAAAGCAAAAAATTTCAGAATTGCACCGTGCAATGTGGAGATATTACTGTTTGTGCATTTACAATATTCATTGATTTTTGCCATTGAAAAACGTCCAGAAATGTTTGAAGCTACTGACTGAATGAAAGGAGCTGGCATCTCACTCTCTTTGAATCTTCTTTATCATGCTAGGATTAACAGGAAAAAGCTAAAAATTTCAGAATTGCACCGTGCAATGTGGAGATATTACTGTTTGTGCATTTACAATATTCATTGATTTTTGCCATTGAAAAACATGTTTTTCATATACCAGAAATGTTTGAAGCTACTGACTGAATGAAAGGAGCTGGCATCTCACTCTCTTTGAATCTTCTTTATCATGCTAGGATTAGCAGGAAAAAGCAAAAAATTTCAGAATTGCACCGTGCAATGTGGAGATATTACTGTTTGTGCATTTACAATATTCATTGATTTTTGCCATTGAAAAACATGTTTTTCATATACCAGAAATGTTTGAAGCTACTGACTGAATGAAAGGAGCTGGCATCTCACTCTCTTTGAATCTTCTTTATCATGCTAGGATTAGCAGGAAAAAGCTAAAAATTTCAGAATTGCACCGTGCAATGTGGAGATATTACTGTTTGTGCATTTACAATATTCATTGATTTTTGCCATTGAAAAACATGTTTTTCATATACCAGAAATGTTTGAAGCTACTGACTGAATGAAAGGAGCTGGCATCTCACTCTCTTTGAATCTTCTTTATCATGCTAGGATTAGCAGGAAAAAGCAAAAAATTTCAGAATTGCACCTTGCAATGTGGAGAGATTACTGTTTGTGCATTTACAATATTCATTGATTTTTGCCATTGAAAAACATGTTTTTCATATACCAGAAATGTTTGAAGCTACTGACTGAATGAAAGGAGCTGGCATCTCACTCTCTTTGAATCTTCTTTATCATGCTAGGATTAGCAGGAAAAAGCTAAAAATTTCAGAATTGCACCGTGCAATGTGGAGATATTACTGTTTGTGCATTTACAATATTCATTGATTTTTGCCATTGAAAAACATGTTTTTCATATACCAGAAATGTTTGAAGCTACTGACTGAATGAAAGGAGCTGGCATCTCACTCTCTTTGAATCTTCTTTATCATGCTAGGATTAACAGGAAAAAGCTAAAAATTTCAGAATTGCACCGTGCAATGTGGAGATATTACTGTTTGTGCATTTACAATATTCATTGATTTTTGCCATTGAAAAACATGTTTTTCATATACCAGAAATGTTTGAAGCTACTGACTGAATGAAAGGAGCTGGCATCTCACTCTCTTTGAATCTTCTTTATCATGCTAGGATTAGCAGGAAAAAGCAAAAAATTTCAGAATTGCACCGTGCAATGTGGAGATATTACTGTTTGTGCATTTACAATATTCATTGATTTTTGCCATTGAAAAACATGTTTTTCATATACCAGAAATGTTTGAAGCTACTGACTGAATGAAAGGAGCTGGCATCTCACTCTCTTTGAATCTTCTTTATCATGCTAGGATTAACAGGAAAAAGCTAAAAATTTCAGAATTGCACCGTGCAATGTGGAGATATTACTGTTTGTGCATTTACAATATTCATTGATTTTTGCCATTGAAAAACGTCCAGAAATGTTTGAAGCTACTGACTGAATGAAAGGAGCTGGCATCTCACTCTCTTTGAATCTTCTTTATCATGCTAGGATTAACAGGAAAAAGCTAAAAATTTCAGAATTGCACCTTGCAATGTGGAGATATTACTGTTTGTGCATTTACAATATTCATTGATTTTTGCCATTGAAAAACATGTTTTTCATATACCAGAAATGTTTGAAGCTACTGACTGAATGAAAGGAGCTGGCATCTCACTCTCTTTGAATCTTCTTTATCATGCTAGGATTAACAGGAAAAAGCTAAAAATTTCAGAATTGCACCGTGCAATGTGGAGATATTACTGTTTGTGCATTTACAATATTCATTGATTTTTGCCATTGAAAAACATGTTTTTCATATACCAGAAATGTTTGAAGCTACTGACTGAATGAAAGGAGCTGGCATCTCACTCTCTTTGAATCTTCTTTATCATGCTAGGATTAACAGGAAAAAGCTAAAAATTTCAGAATTGCACCGTGCAATGTGGAGATATTACTGTTTGTGCATTTACAATATTCATTGATTTTTGCCATTGAAAAACGTCCAGAAATGTTTGAAGCTACTGACTGAATGAAAGGAGCTGGCATCTCACTCTCTTTGAATATTCTTTATCATGCTAGGATTAGCAGGAAAAAGCAAAAAATTTCAGAATTGCACCGTGCAATGTGGAGATATTACTGTTTGTGCATTTACAATATTCATTGATTTTTGCCATTGAAAAACATGTTTTTCATATACCAGAAATGTTTGAAGCTACTGACTGAATGAAAGGAGCTGGCATCTCACTCTCTTTGAATCTTCTTTATCATGCTAGGATTAACAGGAAAAAGCTAAAAATTTCAGAATTGCACCTTGCAATGTGGAGATATTACTGTTTGTGCATTTACAATATTCATTGATTTTTGCCATTGAAAAACGTCCAGAAATGTTTGAAGCTACTGACTGAATGAAAGGAGCTGGCATCTCACTCTCTTTGAATCTTCTTTATCATGCTAGGATTAACAGGAAAAAGCTAAAAATTTCAGAATTGCACCTTGCAATGTGGAGATATTACTGTTTGTGCATTTACAATATTCATTGATTTTTGCCATTGAAAAACATGTTTTTCATATACCAGAAATGTTTGAAGCTACTGACTGAATGAAAGGAGCTGGCATCTCACTCTCTTTGAATCTTCTTTATCATGCTAGGATTAACAGGAAAAAGCTAAAAATTTCAGAATTGCACCTTGCAATGTGGAGATATTACTGTTTGTGCATTTACAATATTCATTGATTTTTGCCATTGAAAAACATGTTTTTCATATACCAGAAATGTTTGAAGCTACTGACTGAATGAAAGGAGCTGGCATCTCACTCTCTTTGAATCTTCTTTATCATGCTAGGATTAACAGGAAAAAGCTAAAAATTTCAGAATTGCACCTTGCAATGTGGAGATATTACTGTTTGTGCATTTACAATATTCATTGATTTTTGCCATTGAAAAACATGTTTTTAATATACCAGAAATGTTTGAAGCTACTGACTGAATGAAAGGAGCTGGAATCTCACTCTCTTTGAATCTTCTTTATCATGCTAGGATTAACAGGAAAAAGCTAAAAATTTCAGAATTGCACCGTGCAATGTGGAGATATTACTGTTTGTGCATTTACAATATTCATTGATTTTTGCCATTGAAAAACATGTTTTTCATATACCAGAAATGTTTGAAGCTACTGACTGAATGAAAGGAGCTGGCATCTCACTCTCTTTGAATCTTCTTTATCATGCTAGGATTAGCAGGAAAAAGCTAAAAATTTCAGAATTGCACCGTGCAATGTGGAGATATTACTGTTTGTGCATTTACAATATTCATTGATTTTTGCCATTGAAAAACATGTTTTTCATATACCAGAAATGTTTGAAGCTACTGACTGAATGAAAGGAGCTGGCATCTCACTCTCTTTGAATCTTCTTTATCATGCTAGGATTAGCAGGAAAAAGCAAAAAATTTCAGAATTGCACCTTGCAATGTGGAGATATTACTGTTTGTGCATTTACAATATTCATTGATTTTTGCCATTGAAAAACATGTTTTTCATATACCAGAAATGTTTGAAGCTACTGACTGAATGAAAGGAGCTGGCATCTCACTCTCTTTGAATCTTCTTTATCATGCTAGGATTAGCAGGAAAAAGCAAAAAATTTCAGAATTGCACCGTGCAATGTGGAGATATTACTGTTTGTGCATTTACAATATTCATTGATTTTTGCCATTGAAAAACATGTTTTTCATATACCAGAAATGTTTGAAGCTACTGACTGAATGAAAGGAGCTGGCATCTCACTCTCTTTGAATCTTCTTTATCATGCTAGGATTAGCAGGAAAAAGCAAAAAATTTCAGAATTGCACCGTGCAATGTGGAGATATTACTGTTTGTGCATTTACAATATTCATTGATTTTTGCCATTGAAAAACATGTTTTTCATATACCAGAAATGTTTGAAGCTACTGACTGAATGAAAGGAGCTGGCATCTCACTCTCTTTGAATCTTCTTTATCATGCTAGGATTAACAGGAAAAAGCAAAAAATTTCAGAATTGCACCTTGCAATGTGGAGATATTACTGTTTGTGCATTTACAATATTCATTGATTTTTGCCATTGAAAAACATGTTTTTCATATACCAGAAATGTTTGAAGCTACTGACTGAATGAAAGGAGCTGGCATCTCACTCTCTTTGAATCTTCTTTATCATGCTAGGATTAACAGGAAAAAGCTAAAAATTTCAGAATTGCACCTTGCAATGTGGAGATATTACTGTTTGTGCATTTACAATATTCATTGATTTTTGCCATTGAAAAACATGTTTTTCATATACCAGAAATGTTTGAAGCTACTGACTGAATGAAAGGAGCTGGCATCTCACTCTCTTTGAATCTTCTTTATCATGCTAGGATTAACAGGAAAAAGCTAAAAATTTCAGAATTGCACCGTGCAATGTGGAGATATTACTGTTTGTGCATTTACAATATTCATTGATTTTTGCCATTGAAAAACGTCCAGAAATGTTTGAAGCTACTGACTGAATGAAAGGAGCTGGCATCTCACTCTCTTTGAATCTTCTTTATCATGCTAGGATTAACAGGAAAAAGCTAAAAATTTCAGAATTGCACCGTGCAATGTGGAGATATTACTGTTTGTGCATTTACAATATTCATTGATTTTTGCCATTGAAAAACGTCCAGAAATGTTTGAAGCTACTGACTGAATGAAAGGAGCTGGCATCTCACTCTCTTTGAATCTTCTTTATCATGCTAGGATTAACAGGAAAAAGCAAAAAATTTCAGAATTGCACCTTGCAATGTGGAGATATTACTGTTTGTGCATTTACAATATTCATTGATTTTTGCCATTGAAAAACATGTTTTTCATATACCAGAAATGTTTGAAGCTACTGACTGAATGAAAGGAGCTGGCATCTCACTCTCTTTGAATCTTCTTTATCATGCTAGGATTAACAGGAAAAAGCAAAAAATTTCAGAATTGCACCTTGCAATGTGGAGATATTACTGTTTGTGCATTTACAATATTCATTGATTTTTGCCATTGAAAAACATGTTTTTCATATACCAGAAATGTTTGAAGCTACTGACTGAATGAAAGGAGCTGGCATCTCACTCTCTTTGAATCTTCTTTATCATGCTAGGATTAACAGGAAAAAGCTAAAAATTTCAGAATTGCACCTTGCAATGTGGAGATATTACTGTTTGTGCATTTACAATATTCATTGATTTTTGCCATTGAAAAACATGTTTTTCATATACCAGAAATGTTTGAAGCTACTGACTGAATGAAAGGAGCTGGCATCTCACTCTCTTTGAATCTTCTTTATCATGCTAGGATTAACAGGAAAAAGCTAAAAATTTCAGAATTGCACCGTGCAATGTGGAGATATTACTGTTTGTGCATTTACAATATTCATTGATTTTTGCCATTGAAAAACGTCCAGAAATGTTTGAAGCTACTGACTGAATGAAAGGAGCTGGCATCTCACTCTCTTTGAATCTTCTTTATCATGCTAGGATTAACAGGAAAAAGTTAAAAATTTCAGAATTGCACCTTGCAATGTGGAGATATTACTGTTTGTGCATTTACAATATTCATTGATTTTTGCCTTTGAAAAACGTCCAGAAATGTTTGAAGCTACTGACTGAATGAAAGGAGCTGGCATCTCACTCTCTTTGAATCTTCTTTATCATGCTAGGATTAGCAGGAAAAAGCTAAAAATTTCAGAATTGCACCGTGCAATGTGGAGATATTACTGTTTGTGCATTTACAATATTCATTGATTTTTGCCATTGAAAAACATGTTTTTCATATACCAGAAATGTTTGAAGCTACTGACTGAATGAAAGGAGCTGGCATCTCACTCTCTTTGAATCTTCTTTATCATGCTAGGATTAGCAGGAAAAAGCTAAAAATTTCAGAATTGCACCGTGCAATGTGGAGATATTACTGTTTGTGCATTTACAATATTCATTGATTTTTGCCATTGAAAAACATGTTTTTCATATACCAGAAATGTTTGAAGCTACTGACTGAATGAAAGGAGCTGGCATCTCACTCTCTTTGAATCTTCTTTATCATGCTAGGATTAACAGGAAAAAGCAAAAAATTTCAGAATTGCACCTTGCAATGTGGAGATATTACTGTTTGTGCATTTACAATATTCATTGATTTTTGCCATTGAAAAACATGTTTTTCATATACCAGAAATGTTTGAAGCTACTGACTGAATGAAAGGAGCTGGCATCTCACTCTCTTTGAATCTTCTTTATCATGCTAGGATTAACAGGAAAAAGCTAAAAATTTCAGAATTGCACCTTGCAATGTGGAGATATTACTGTTTGTGCATTTACAATATTCATTGATTTTTGCCATTGAAAAACATGTTTTTCATATACCAGAAATGTTTGAAGCTACTGACTGAATGAAAGGAGCTGGCATCTCACTCTCTTTGAATCTTCTTTACCATGCTAGGATTAACAGGAAAAAGCTAAAAATTTCAGAATTGCACCGTGCAATGTGGAGATATTACTGTTTGTGCATTTACAATATTCATTGATTTTTGCCATTGAAAAACGTCCAGAAATGTTTGAAGCTACTGACTGAATGAAAGGAGCTGGCATCTCACTCTCTTTGAATCTTCTTTATCATGCTAGGATTAACAGGAAAAAGCTAAAAATTTCAGAATTGCACCTTGCAATGTGGAGATATTACTGTTTGTGCATTTACAATATTCATTGATTTTTGCCTTTGAAAAACGTCCAGAAATGTTTGAAGCTACTGACTGAATGAAAGGAGCTGGCATCTCATTCTCTTTGAATCTTCTTTATCATGCTAGGATTAACAGGAAAAAGCTAAAAATTTCAGAATTGCACCGTGCAATGTGGAGATATTACTGTTTGTGCATTTACAATATTCATTGATTTTTGCCATTGAAAAACATGTTTTTCATATACCAGAAATGTTTGAAGCTACTGACTGAATGAAAGGAGCTGGCATCTCACTCTCTTTGAATCTTCTTTATCATGCTAGGATTAGCAGGAAAAAGCTAAAAATTTCAGAATTGCACCGTGCAATGTGGAGATATTACTGTTTGTGCATTTACAATATTCATTGATTTTTGCCATTGAAAAACATGTTTTTCATATACCAGAAATGTTTGAAGCTACTGACTGAATGAAAGGAGCTGGCATCTCACTCTCTTTGAATCTTCTTTATCATGCTAGGATTAGCAGGAAAAAGCAAAAAATTTCAGAATTGCACCTTGCAATGTGGAGATATTACTGTTTGTGCATTTACAATATTCTTTGATTTTTGCCATTGAAAAACATGTTTTTCATATACCAGAAATGTTTGAAGCTACTGACTGAATGAAAGGAGCTGGCATCTCACTCTCTTTGAATCTTCTTTATCATGCTAGGATTAGCAGGAAAAAGCAAAACATTTCAGAATTGCACCGTGCAATGTGGAGATATTACTGTTTGTGCATTTACAATATTCATTGATTTTTGCCATTGAAAAACATGTTTTTCATATACCAGAAATGTTTGAAGCTACTGACTGAATGAAAGGAGCTGGCATCTCACTCTCTTTGAATCTTCTTTATCATGCTAGGATTAGCAGGAAAAAGCAAAAAATTTCAGAATTGCACCGTGCAATGTGGAGATATTACTGTTTGTGCATTTACAATATTCATTGATTTTTGCCATTGAAAAACATGTTTTTCATATACCAGAAATGTTTGAAGCTACTGACTGAATGAAAGGAGCTGGCATCTCACTCTCTTTGAATCTTCTTTATCATGCTAGGATTAACAGGAAAAAGCAAAAAATTTCAGAATTGCACCTTGCAATGTGGAGATATTACTGTTTGTGCATTTACAATATTCATTGATTTTTGCCATTGAAAAACATGTTTTTCATATACCAGAAATGTTTGAAGCTACTGACTGAATGAAAGGAGCTGGCATCTCACTCTCTTTGAATCTTCTTTATCATGCTAGGATTAACAGGAAAAAGCTAAAAATTTCAGAATTGCACCTTGCAATGTGGAGATATTACTGTTTGTGCATTTACAATATTCATTGATTTTTGCCATTGAAAAACATGTTTTTCATATACCAGAAATGTTTGAAGCTACTGACTGAATGAAAGGAGCTGGCATCTCACTCTCTTTGAATCTTCTTTATCATGCTAGGATTAACAGGAAAAAGCTAAAAATTTCAGAATTGCAACGTGCAATGTGGAGATATTACTGTTTGTGCATTTACAATATTCATTGATTTTTGCCATTGAAAAACGTCCAGAAATGTTTGAATCTACTGACTGAATGAAAGGAGCTGGCATCTCACTCTCTTTGAATCTTCTTTATCATGCTAGGATTAACAGGAAAAAGCTAAAAATTTCAGAATTGCACCGTGCAATGTGGAGATATTACTGTTTGTGCATTTACAATATTCATTGATTTTTGCCATTGAAAAACATGTTTTTCATATACCAGAAATGTTTGAAGCTACTGACTGAATGAAAGGAGCTGGCATCTCACTCTCTTTGAATCTTCTTTATCATGCTAGGATTAACAGGAAAAAGCAAAAAATTTCAGAATTGCACCTTGCAATGTGGAGATATTACTGTTTGTGCATTTACAATATTCATTGATTTTTGCCATTGAAAAACATGTTTTTCATATACCAGAAATGTTTGAAGCTACTGACTGAATGAAAGGAGCTGGCATCTCACTCTCTTTGAATCTTCTTTATCATGCTAGGATTAACAGGAAAAAGCTAAAAATTTCAGAATTGCACCTTGCAATGTGGAGATATTACTGTTTGTGCATTTACAATATTCATTGATTTTTGCCATTGAAAAACATGTTTTTCATATACCAGAAATGTTTGAAGCTACTGACTGAATGAAAGGAGCTGGCATCTCACTCTCTTTGAATCTTCTTTATCATGCTAGGATTAACAGGAAAAAGCAAAAAATTTCAGAATTGCACCTTGCAATGTGGAGATATTACTGTTTGTGCATTTACAATATTCATTGATTTTTGCCTTTGAAAAACGTCCAGAAATGTTTGAAGCTACTGACTGAATGAAAGGAGCTGGCATCTCACTCTCTTTGAATCTTCTTTATCATGCTAGGATTAGCAGGAAAAAGCTAAAAATTTCAGAATTGCACCGTGCAATGTGGAGATATTACTGTTTGTGCATTTACAATATTCATTGATTTTTGCCATTGAAAAACATGTTTTTCATATACCAGAAATGTTTGAAGCTACTGACTGAATGAAAGGAGCTGGCATCTCACTCTCTTTGAATCTTCTTTATCATGCTAGGATTAGCAGGAAAAAGCTAAAAATTTCAGAATTGCACCGTGCAATGTGGAGATATTACTGTTTGTGCATTTACAATATTCATTGATTTTTGCCATTGAAAAACATGTTTTTCATATACCAGAAATGTTTGAAGCTACTGACTGAATGAAAGGAGCTGGCATCTCACTCTCTTTGAATCTTCTTTATCATGCTAGGATTAACAGGAAAAAGCAAAAAATTTCAGAATTGCACCTTGCAATGTGGAGATATTACTGTTTGTGCATTTACAATATTCATTGATTTTTGCCATTGAAAAACATGTTTTTCATATACCAGAAATGTTTGAAGCTACTGACTGAATGAAAGGAGCTGGCATCTCACTCTCTTTGAATCTTCTTTATCATGCTAGGATTAACAGGAAAAAGCTAAAAATTTCAGAATTGCACCGTGCAATGTGGAGATATTACTGTTTGTGCATTTACAATATTCATTGATTTTTGCCATTGAAAAACATGTTTTTCATATACCAGAAATGTTTGAAGCTACTGACTGAATGAAAGGAGCTGGCATCTCACTCTCTTTGAATCTTCTTTATCATGCTAGGATTAACAGGAAAAAGCAAAAAATTTCAGAATTGCACCTTGCAATGTGGAGATATTACTGTTTGTGCATTTACAATATTCATTGATTTTTGCCATTGAAAAACATGTTTTTCATATACCAGAAATGTTTGAAGCTACTGACTGAATGAAAGGAGCTGGCATCTCACTCTCTTTGAATCTTCTTTATCATGCTAGGATTAACAGGAAAAAGCTAAAAATTTCAGAATTGCACCTTGCAATGTGGAGATATTACTGTTTGTGCATTTACAATATTCATTGATTTTTGCCATTGAAAAACATGTTTTTCATATACCAGAAATGTTTGAAGCTACTGACTGAATGAAAGGAGCTGGCATCTCACTCTCTTTGAATCTTCTTTACCATGCTAGGATTAACAGGAAAAAGCTAAAAATTTCAGAATTGCACCGTGCAATGTGGAGATATTACTGTTTGTGCATTTACAATATTCATTGATTTTTGCCATTGAAAAACGTCCAGAAATGTTTGAAGCTACTGACTGAATGAAAGGAGCTGGCATCTCACTCTCTTTGAATCTTCTTTATCATGCTAGGATTAACAGGAAAAAGCTAAAAATTTCAGAATTGCACCTTGCAATGTGGAGATATTACTGTTTGTGCATTTACAATATTCATTGATTTTTGCCTTTGAAAAACGTCCAGAAATGTTTGAAGCTACTGACTGAATGAAAGGAGCTGGCATCTCACTCTCTTTGAATCTTCTTTATCATGCTAGGATTAGCAGGAAAAAGCTAAAAATTTCAGAATTGCACCGTGCAATGTGGAGATATTACTGTTTGTGCATTTACAATATTCATTGATTTTTGCCATTGAAAAACATGTTTTTCATATACCAGAAATGTTTGAAGCTACTGACTGAATGAAAGGAGCTGGCATCTCACTCTCTTTGAATCTTCTTTATCATGCTAGGATTAGCAGGAAAAAGCTAAAAATTTCAGAATTGCACCGTGCAATGTGGAGATATTACTGTTTGTGCATTTACAATATTCATTGATTTTTGCCATTGAAAAACATGTTTTTCATATACCAGAAATGTTTGAAGCTACTGACTGAATGAAAGGAGCTGGCATCTCACTCTCTTTGAATCTTCTTTATCATGCTAGGATTAACAGGAAAAAGCAAAAAATTTCAGAATTGCACCTTGCAATGTGGAGATATTACTGTTTGTGCATTTACAATATTCATTGATTTTTGCCATTGAAAAACGTCCAGAAATGTTTGAAGCTACTGACTGAATGAAAGGAGCTGGCATCTCACTCTCTTTGAATCTTCTTTATCATGCTAGGATTAGCAGGAAAAAGCAAAAAATTTCAGAATTGCACCGTGCAATGTGGAGATATTACTGTTTGTGCATTTACAATATTCATTGATTTTTGCCATTGAAAAACATGTTTTTCATATACCAGAAATGTTTGAAGCTACTGACTGAATGAAAGGAGCTGGCATCTCACTCTCTTTGAATCTTCTTTATCATGCTAGGATTAACAGGAAAAAGCTAAAAATTTCAGAATTGCACCGTGCAATGTGGAGATATTACTGTTTGTGCATTTACAATATTCATTGATTTTTGCCATTGAAAAACGTCCAGAAATGTTTGAAGCTACTGACTGAATGAAAGGAGCTGGCATCTCACTCTCTTTGAATCTTCTTTATCATGCTAGGATTAGCAGGAAAAAGCAAAAAATTTCAGAATTGCACCGTGCAATGTGGAGATATTACTGTTTGTGCATTTACAATATTCATTGATTTTTGCCATTGAAAAACGTCCAGAAATGTTTGAAGCTACTGACTGAATGAAAGGAGCTGGCATCTCACTCTCTTTGAATCTTCTTTATCATGCTAGGATTAACAGGAAAAAGCTAAAAATTTCAGAATTGCACCTTGCAATGTGGAGATATTACTGTTTGTGCATTTACAATATTCATTGATTTTTGCCATTGAAAAACATGTTTTTCATATACCAGAAATGTTTGAAGCTACTGACTGAATGAAAGGAGCTGGCATCTCACTCTCTTTGAATCTTCTTTATCATGCTAGGATTAACAGGAAAAAGCTAAAAATTTCAGAATTGCACCGTGCAATGTGGAGATATTACTGTTTGTGCATTTACAATATTCATTGATTTTTGCCATTGAAAAACGTCCAGAAATGTTTGAAGCTACTGACTGAATGAAAGGAGCTGGCATCTCACTCTCTTTGAATCTTCTTTATCATGCTAGGATTAGCAGGAAAAAGCAAAAATTTCAGAATTGCACCGTGCAATGTGGAGATATTACTGTTTGTGCATTTACAATATTCATTGATTTTTGCCATTGAAAAACATGTTTTTCATATACCAGAAATGTTTGAAGCTACTGACTGAATGAAAGGAGCTGGCATCTCACTCTCTTTGAATCTTCTTTATCATGCTAGGATTAACAGGAAAAAGCTAAAAATTTCAGAATTGCACCTTGCAATGTGGAGATATTACTGTTTGTGCATTTACAATATTCATTGATTTTTGCCATTGAAAAACGTCCAGAAATGTTTGAAGCTACTGACTGAATGAAAGGAGCTGGCATCTCACTCTCTTTGAATCTTCTTTATCATGCTAGGATTAGCAGGAAAAAGCAAAAAATTTCAGAATTGCACCGTGCAATGTGGAGATATTACTGTTTGTGCATTTACAATATTCATTGATTTTTGCCATTGAAAAACGTCCAGAAATGTTTGAAGCTACTGACTGAATGAAAGGAGCTGGCATCTCACTCTCTTTGAATCTTCTTTATCATGCTAGGATTAACAGGAAAAAGCTAAAAATTTCAGAATTGCACCGTGCAATGTGGAGATATTACTGTTTGTGCATTTACAATATTCATTGATTTTTGCCATTGAAAAACGTCCAGAAATGTTTGAAGCTACTGACTGAATGAAAGGAGCTGGCATCTCACTCTCTTTGAATCTTCTTTATCATGCTAGGATTAGCAGGAAAAAGCAAAAAATTTCAGAATTGCACCGTGCAATGTGGAGATATTACTGTTTGTGCATTTACAATATTCATTGATTTTTGCCATTGAAAAACGTCCAGAAATGTTTGAAGCTACTGACTGAATGAAAGGAGCTGGCATCTCACTCTCTTTGAATCTTCTTTATCATGCTAGGATTAACAGGAAAAAGCTAAAAATTTCAGAATTGCACCTTGCAATGTGGAGATATTACTGTTTGTGCATTTACAATATTCATTGATTTTTGCCATTGAAAAACATGTTTTTCATATACCAGAAATGTTTGAAGCTACTGACTGAATGAAAGGAGCTGGCATCTCACTCTCTTTGAATCTTCTTTATCATGCTAGGATTAACAGGAAAAAGCTAAAAATTTCAGAATTGCACCGTGCAATGTGGAGATATTACTGTTTGTGCATTTACAATATTCATTGATTTTTGCCATTGAAAAACGTCCAGAAATGTTTGAAGCTACTGACTGAATGAAAGGAGCTGGCATCTCACTCTCTTTGAATCTTCTTTATCATGCTAGGATTAGCAGGAAAAAGCAAAAAATTTCAGAATTGCACCGTGCAATGTGGAGATATTACTGTTTGTGCATTTACAATATTCATTGATTTTTGCCATTGAAAAACATGTTTTTCATATACCAGAAATGTTTGAAGCTACTGACTGAATGAAAGGAGCTGGCATCTCACTCTCTTTGAATCTTCTTTATCATGCTAGGATTAACAGGAAAAAGCTAAAAATTTCAGAATTGCACCTTGCAATGTGGAGATATTACTGTTTGTGCATTTACAATATTCATTGATTTTTGCCATTGAAAAACGTCCAGAAATGTTTGAAGCTACTGACTGAATGAAAGGAGCTGGCATCTCACTCTCTTTGAATCTTCTTTATCATGCTAGGATTAGCAGGAAAAAGCAAAAAATTTCAGAATTGCACCGTGCAATGTGGAGATATTACTGTTTGTGCATTTACAATATTCATTGATTTTTGCCATTGAAAAACGTCCAGAAATGTTTGAAGCTACTGACTGAATGAAAGGAGCTGGCATCTCACTCTCTTTGAATCTTCTTTATCATGCTAGGATTAACAGGAAAAAGCTAAAAATTTCAGAATTGCACCTTGCAATGTGGAGATATTACTGTTTGTGCATTTACAATATTCATTGATTTTTGCCATTGAAAAACATGTTTTTCATATACCAGAAATGTTTGAAGCTACTGACTGAATGAAAGGAGCTGGCATCTCACTCTCTTTGAATCTTCTTTATCATGCTAGGATTAGCAGGAAAAAGCAAAAAATTTCAGAATTGCACCGTGCAATGTGGAGATATTACTGTTTGTGCATTTACAATATTCATTGATTTTTGCAATTGAAAAACATGTTTTTCATATACCAGAAATGTTTGAAGCTACTGACTGAATGAAAGGAGCTGGCATCTCACTCTCTTTGAATCTTCTTTATCATGCTAGGATTAGCAGGAAAAAGCTAAAAATTTCAGAATTGCACCTTGCAATGTGGAGATATTACTGTTTGTGCATTTACAATATTCATTGATTTTTGCCATTGAAAAACATGTTTTTCATATACCAGAAATGTTTGAAGCTACTGACTGAATGAAAGGAGCTGGCATCTCACTCTCTTTGAATCTTCTTTATCATGCTAGGATTAGCAGGAAAAAGCAAAAAATTTCAGAATTGCACCTTGCAATGTGGAGATATTACTGTTTGTGCATTTACAATATTCATTGATTTTTGCCATTGAAAAACATGTTTTTCATATACCAGAAATGTTTGAAGCTACTGACTGAATGAAAGGAGCTGGCATCTCACTCTCTTTGAATCTTCTTTATCATGCTAGGATTAACAGGAAAAAGCTAAAAATTTCAGAATTGCACCTTGCAATGTGGAGATATTACTGTTTGTGCATTTACAATATTCATTGATTTTTGCCATTGAAAAACGTCCAGAAATGTTTGAAGCTACTGACTGAATGAAAGGAGCTGGCATCTCACTCTCTTTGAATCTTCTTTATCATGCTAGGATTAGCAGGAAAAAGCAAAAAATTTCAGAATTGCACCTTGCAATGTGGAGATATTACTGTTTGTGCATTTACAATATTCATTGATTTTTGCCATTGAAAAACATGTTTTTCATATACCAGAAATGTTTGAAGCTACTGACTGAATGAAAGGAGCTGGCATCTCACTCTCTTTGAATCTTCTTTATCATGCTAGGATTAACAGGAAAAAGCTAAAAATTTCAGAATTGCACCGTGCAATGTGGAGATATTACTGTTTGTGCATTTACAATATTCATTGATTTTTGCCATTGAAAAACGTCCAGAAATGTTTAAAGCTACTGACTGAATGAAAGGAGCTGGCATCTCACTCTCTTTGAATCTTCTTTATCATGCTAGGATTAGCAGGAAAAAGCAAAAAATTTCAGAATTGCACCGTGCAATGTGGAGATATTACTGTTTGTGCATTTACAATATTCATTGATTTTTGCCATTGAAAAACATGTTTTTCATATACCAGAAATGTTTGAAGCTACTGACTGAATGAAAGGAGCTGGCATCTCACTCTCTTTGAATCTTCTTTATCATGCTAGGATTAACAGGAAAAAGCTAAAAATTTCAGAATTGCACCGTGCAATGTGGAGATATTACTGTTTGTGCATTTACAATATTCATTGATTTTTGCCATTGAAAAACATGTTTTTCATATACCAGAAATGTTTGAAGCTACTGACTGAATGAAAGGAGCTGGCATCTCACTCTCTTTGAATCTTCTTTATCATGCTAGGATTAACAGGAAAAAGCTAAAAATTTCAGAATTGCACCTTGCAATGTGGAGATATTACTGTTTGTGCATTTACAATATTCATTGATTTTTGCCATTGAAAAACGTCCAGAAATGTTTGAAGCTACTGACTGAATGAAAGGAGCTGGCATCTCACTCTCTTTGAATCTTCTTTATCATGCTAGGATTAGCAGGAAAAAGCAAAAAATTTCAGAATTGCACCGTGCAATGTGGAGATATTACTGTTTGTGCATTTACAATATTCATTGATTTTTGCCATTGAAAAACATGTTTTTCATATACCAGAAATGTTTGAAGCTACTGACTGAATGAAAGGAGCTGGCATCTCACTCTCTTTGAATCTTCTTTATCATGCTAGGATTAACAGGAAAAAGCTAAAAATTTCAGAATTGCACCTTGCAATGTGGAGATATTACTGTTTGTGCATTTACAATATTCATTGATTTTTGCCATTGAAAAACGTCCAGAAATGTTTGAAGCTACTGACTGAATGAAAGGAGCTGGCATCTCACTCTCTTTGAATCTTCTTTATCATGCTAGGATTAGCAGGAAAAAGCAAAAAATTTCAGAATTGCACCTTGCAATGTGGAGATATTACTGTTTGTGCATTTACAATATTCATTGATTTTTGCCATTGAAAAACATGTTTTTCATATACCAGAAATGTTTGAAGCTACTGACTGAATGAAAGGAGCTGGCATCTCACTCTCTTTGAATCTTCTTTATCATGCTAGGATTAGCAGGAAAAAGCAAAAAATTTCAGAATTGCACCGTGCAATGTGGAGATATTACTGTTTGTGCATTTACAATATTCATTGATTTTTGCCATTGAAAAACGTCCAGAAATGTTTGAAGCTACTGACTGAATGAAAGGAGCTGGCATCTCACTCTCTTTGAATCTTCTTTATCATGCTAGGATTAACAGGAAAAAGCAAAAAATTTCAGAATTGCACCTTGCAATGTGGAGATATTACTGTTTGTGCATTTACAATATTCATTGATTTTTGCCATTGAAAAACGTCCAGAAATGTTTGAAGCTACTGACTGAATGAAAGGAGCTGGCATCTCACTCTCTTTGAATCTTCTTTATCATGCTAGGATTAGCAGGAAAAAGCAAAAAATTTCAGAATTGCACCTTGCAATGTGGAGATATTACTGTTTGTGCATTTACAATATTCATTGATTTTTGCCATTGAAAAACATGTTTTTCATATACCAGAAATGTTTGAAGCTACTGACTGAATGAAAGGAGCTGGCATCTCACTCTCTTTGAATCTTCTTTATCATGCTAGGATTAGCAGGAAAAAGCAAAAAATTTCAGAATTGCACCTTGCAATGTGGAGATATTACTGTTTGTGCATTTACAATATTCATTGATTTTTGCCATTGAAAAACGTCCAGAAATGTTTGAAGCTACTGACTGAATGAAAGGAGCTGGCATCTCACTCTCTTTGAATCTTCTTTATCATGCTAGGATTAACAGGAAAAAGCAAAAAATTTCAGAATTGCACCTTGCAATGTGGAGATATTACTGTTTGTGCATTTACAATATTCATTGATTTTTGCCATTGAAAAACAAGTTTTTCATATACCAGAAATGTTTGAAGCTACTGACTGAATGAAAGGAGCTGGCATCTCACTCTCTTTGAATCTTCTTTATCATGCTAGGATTAACAGGAAAAAGCTAAAAATTTCAGAATTGCACCGTGCAATGTGGAGATATTACTGTTTGTGCATTTACAATATTCATTGATTTTTGCCATTGAAAAACGTCCAGAAATGTTTGAAGCTACTGACTGAATGAAAGGAGCTGGCATCTCACTCTCTTTGAATCTTCTTTATCATGCTAGGATTAGCAGGAAAAAGCTAAAAATTTCAGAATTGCACCGTGCAATGTGGAGATATTACTGTTTGTGCATTTACAATATTCATTGATTTTTGCCATTGAAAAACGTCCAGAAATGTTTGAAGCTACTGACTGAATGAAAGGAGCTGGCATCTCACTCTCTTTGAATCTTCTTTATCATGCTAGGATTAACAGGAAAAAGCTAAAAATTTCAGAATTGCACCTTGCAATGTGGAGATATTACTGTTTGTGCATTTACAATATTCATTGATTTTTGCCATTGAAAAACATGTTTTTCATATACCAGAAATGTTTGAAGCTACTGACTGAATGAAAGGAGCTGGCATCTCACTCTCTTTGAATCTTCTTTATCATGCTAGGATTAGCAGGAAAAAGCAAAAAATTTCAGAATTGCACCGTGCAATGTGGAGATATTACTGTTTGTGCATTTACAATATTCATTGATTTTTGCCATTGAAAAACATGTTTTTCATATACCAGAAATGTTTGAAGCTACTGACTGAATGAAAGGAGCTGGCATCTCACTCTCTTTGAATCTTCTTTATCATGCTAGGATTAGCAGGAAAAAGCTAAAAATTTCAGAATTGCCCCTTGCAATGTGGAGATATTACTGTTTGTGCATTTACAATATTCATTGATTTTTGCCATTGAAAAACATGTTTTTCATATACCAGAAATGTTTGAAGCTACTGACTGAATGAAAGGAGCTGGCATCTCACTCTCTTTGAATCTTCTTTATCATGCTAGGATTAGCAGGAAAAAGCTAAAAATTTCAGAATTGCACCTTGCAATGTGGAGATATTACTGTTTGTGCATTTACAATATTCATTGATTTTTGCCATTGAAAAACATGTTTTTCATATACCAGAAATGTTTGAAGCTACTGACTGAATGAAAGGAGCTGGCATCTCACTCTCTTTGAATCTTCTTTATCATGCTAGGATTAACAGGAAAAAGCTAAAAATTTCAGAATTGCACCTTGCAATGTGGAGATATTACTGTTTGTGCATTTACAATATTCATTGATTTTTGCCATTGAAAAACATCCAGAAATGTTTGAAGCTACTGACTGAATGAAAGGAGCTGGCATCTCACTCTCTTTGAATCTTCTTTATCATGCTAGGATTAACAGGAAAAAGCTAAAAATTTCAGAATTGCACCGTGCAATGTGGAGATATTACTGTTTGTGCATTTACAATATTCATTGATTTTTGCCATTGAAAAACGTCCAGAAATGTTTGAAGCTACTGACTGAATGAAAGGAGCTGGCATCTCACTCTCTTTGAATCTTCTTTATCATGCTAGGATTAGCAGGAAAAAGCAAAAAATTTCAGAATTGCACCTTGCAATGTGGAGATATTACTGTTTGTGCATTTACAATATTCATTGATTTTTGCCATTGAAAAACATGTTTTTCATATACCAGAAATGTTTGAAGCTACTGACTGAATGAAAGGAGCTGGCATCTCACTCTCTTTGAATCTTCTTTATCATGCTAGGATTAACAGGAAAAAGCTAAAAATTTCAGAATTGCACCGTGCAATGTGGAGATATTACTGTTTGTGCATTTACAATATTCATTGATTTTTGCCATTGAAAAACATGTTTTTCATATACCAGAAATGTTTGAAGCTACTGACTGAATGAAAGGAGCTGGCATCTCACTCTCTTTGAATCTTCTTTATCATGCTAGGATTAGCAGGAAAAAGCAAAAAAATTCAGAATTGCACCTTGCAATGTGGAGATATTACTGTTTGTGCATTTACAATATTCATTGATTTTTGCCATTGAAAAACATGTTTTTCATATACCAGAAATGTTTGAAGCTACTGACTGAATGAAAGGAGCTGGCATCTCACTCTCTTTGAATCTTCTTTATCATGCTAGGATTAACAGGAAAAAGCTAAAAATTTCAGAATTGCACCTTGCAATGTGGAGATATTACTGTTTGTGCATTTACAATATTCATTGATTTTTGCCATTGAAAAACATGTTTTTCATATACCAGAAATGTTTGAAGCTACTGACTGAATGAAAGGAGCTGGCATCTCACTCTCTTTGAATCTTCTTTATCATGCTAGGATTAGCAGGAAAAAGCAAAAAATTTCAGAATTGCACCTTGCAATGTGGAGATATTACTGTTTGTGCATTTACAATATTCATTGATTTTTGCCATTGAAAAACGTCCAGAAATGTTTGAAGCTACTGACTGAATGAAAGGAGCTGGCATCTCACTCTCTTTGAATCTTCTTTATCATGCTAGGATTAGCAGGAAAAAGCTAAAAATTTCAGAATTGCACCGTGCAATGTGGAGATATTACTGTTTGTGCATTTACAATATTCATTGATTTTTGCCATTGAAAAACATGTTTTTCATATACCAGAAATGTTTGAAGCTACTGACTGAATGAAAGGAGCTGGCATCTCACTCTCTTTGAATCTTCTTTATCATGCTAGGATTAACAGGAAAAAGCAAAAAATTTCAGAATTGCACCGTGCAATGTGGAGATATTACTGTTTGTGCATTTACAATATTCATTGATTTTTGCCATTGAAAAACATGTTTTTCATATACCAGAAATGTTTGAAGCTACTGACTGAATGAAAGGAGCTGGCATCTCACTCTCTTTGAATCTTCTTTATCATGCTAGGATTAGCAGGAAAAAGCTAAAAATTTCAGAATTGCACCTTGCAATGTGGAGATATTACTGTTTGTGCATTTACAATATTCATTGATTTTTGCCATTGAAAAACATGTTTTTCATATACCAGAAATGTTTGAAGCTACTGACTGAATGAAAGGAGCTGGCATCTCACTCTCTTTGAATCTTCTTTATCATGCTAGGATTAGCAGGAAAAAGCAAAAAATTTCAGAATTGCACCTTGCAATGTGGAGATATTACTGTTTGTGCATTTACAATATTCATTGATTTTTGCCATTGAAAAACGTCCAGAAATGTTTGAAGCTACTGACTGAATGAAAGGAGCTGGCATCTCACTCTCTTTGAATCTTCTTTATCATGCTAGGATTAACAGGAAAAAGCTAAAAATTTCAGAATTGCACCTTGCAATGTGGAGATATTACTGTTTGTGCATTTACAATATTCATTGATTTTTGCCATTGAAAAACATGTTTTTCATATACCAGAAATGTTTGAAGCTACTGACTGAATGAAAGGAGCTGGCATCTCACTCTCTTTGAATCTTCTTTATCATGCTAGGATTAGCAGGAAAAAGCAAAAAATTTCAGAATTGCACCTTGCAATGTGGAGATATTACTGTTTGTGCATTTACAATATTCATTGATTTTTGCCATTGAAAAACATGTTTTTCATATACCAGAAATGTTTGAAGCTACTGACTGAATGAAAGGAGCTGGCATCTCACTCTCTTTGAATCTTCTTTATCATGCTAGGATTAACAGGAAAAAGCTAAAAATTTCAGAATTGCACCGTGCAATGTGGAGATATTACTGTTTGTGCATTTACAATATTCATTGATTTTTGCCATTGAAAAACATGTTTTTCATATACCAGAAATGTTTGAAGCTACTGACTGAATGAAAGGAGCTGGCATCTCACTCTCTTTGAATCTTCTTTATCATGCTAGGATTAGCAGGAAAAAGCAAAAAATTTCAGAATTGCACCTTGCAATGTGGAGATATTACTGTTTGTGCATTTACAATATTCATTGATTTTTGCCATTGAAAAACATGTTTTTCATATACCAGAAATGTTTGAAGCTACTGACTGAATGAAAGGAGCTGGCATCTCACTCTCTTTGAATCTTCTTTATCATGCTAGGATTAGCAGGAAAAAGCAAAAAATTTCAGAATTGCACCTTGCAATGTGGAGATATTACTGTTTGTGCATTTACAATATTCATTGATTTTTGCCATTGAAAAACGTCCAGAAATGTTTGAAGCTACTGACTGAATGAAAGGAGCTGGCATCTCACTCTCTTTGAATCTTCTTTATCATGCTAGGATTAGCAGGAAAAAGCAAAAAATTTCAGAATTGCACCGTGCAATGTGGAGATATTACTGTTTGTGCATTTACAATATTCATTGATTTTTGCCATTGAAAAACATGTTTTTCATATACCAGAAATGTTTGAAGCTACTGACTGAATGAAAGGAGCTGGCATCTCACTCTCTTTGAATATTCTTTATCATGCTAGGATTAACAGGAAAAAGCTAAAAATTTCAGAATTGCACCTTGCAATGTGGAGATATTACTGTTTGTGCATTTACAATATTCATTGATTTTTGCCATTGAAAAACGTCCAGAAATGTTTGAAGCTACTGACTGAATGAAAGGAGCTGGCATCTCACTCTCTTTGAATCTTCTTTATCATGCTAGGATTAGCAGGAAAAAGCAAAAAATTTCAGAATTGCACCTTGCAATGTGGAGATATTACTGTTTGTGCATTTACAATATTCATTGATTTTTGCCATTGAAAAACATGTTTTTCATATACCAGAAATGTTTGAAGCTACTGACTGAATGAAAGGAGCTGGCATCTCACTCTCTTTGAATCTTCTTTATCATGCTAGGATTAACAGGAAAAAGCTAAAAATTTCAGAATTGCACCGTGCAATGTGGAGATATTACTGTTTGTGCATTTACAATATTCATTGATTTTTGCCATTGAAAAACATGTTTTTCATATACCAGAAATGTTTGAAGCTACTGACTGAATGAAAGGAGCTGGCATCTCACTCTCTTTGAATCTTCTTTATCATGCTAGGATTAACAGGAAAAAGCTAAAAATTTCAGAATTGCACCTTGCAATGTGGAGATATTACTGTTTGTGCATTTACAATATTCATTGATTTTTGCCATTGAAAAACGTCCAGAAATGTTTGAAGCTACTGACTGAATGAAAGGAGCTGGCATCTCACTCTCTTTGAATCTTCTTTATCATGCTAGGATTAGCAGGAAAAAGCAAAAAATTTCAGAATTGCACCGTGCAATGTGGAGATATTACTGTTTGTGCATTTACAATATTCATTGATTTTTGCCATTGAAAAACATGTTTTTCATATACCAGAAATGTTTGAAGCTACTGACTGAATGAAAGGAGCTGGCATCTCACTCTCTTTGAATCTTCTTTATCATGCTAGGATTAACAGGAAAAGCAAAAAATTTCAGAATTGCACCGTGCAATGTGGAGATATTACTGTTTGTGCATTTACAATATTCATTGATTTTTGCCATTGAAAAACGTCCAGAAATGTTTGAAGCTACTGACTGAAT
>NW_027367576.1:0-56787 GCF_046119375.1 Phyllobates terribilis
TTCAAACATTTCTGGTATATGAAAAACATGTTTTTCAATGGCAAAAATCAATGAATATTGTAAATGCACAAACAGTAATATCTCCACATTGCAAGGTGCAATTCTAAAATTTTTTGCTTTTTCCTGCTAATCCTAGCATGATAAAGAAGATTCAAAGAGAGTGAGATGCCAGCTCCTTTCATTCAGTCAGTAGCTTCAAACATTTCTGGTATATGAAAAACATGTTTTTCAATGGCAAAAATCAATGAATATTGTAAATGCACAAACAGTAATATCTCCACATTGCACGGTGCAATTCTGAAATTTTTAGCTTTTTCCTGTTAATCCTAGCATGATAAAGAAGATTCAAAGAGAGTGAGATGCCAGCTCCTTTCATTCAGTCAGTAGCTTCAAACATTTCTGGTATATGAAAAACATGTTTTTCAATGGCAAAAATCAATGAATATTGTAAATGCACAAACAGTAATATCTCCACATTGCACGGTGCAATTCTGAAATTTTTAGCTTTTTCCTGTTAATCCTAGCATGATAAAGAAGATTCAAAGAGAGTGAGATGCCAGCTCCTTTCATTCAGTCAGTAGCTTCAAACATTTCTGGTATATGAAAAACATGTTTTTCAATGGCAAAAATCAATGAATATTGTAAATGCACAAACAGTAATATCTCCACATTGCAAGGTGCAATTCTGAAATTTTTTGCTTTTTCCTGCTAATCCTAGCATGATAAAGAAGATTCAAAGAGAGTGAGATGCCAGCTCCTTTCATTCAGTCAGTAGCTTCAAACATTTCTGGTATATGAAAAACATGTTTTTCAATGGCAAAAATCAATGAATATTGTAAATGCACAAACAGTAATATCTCCACATTGCACGGTGCAATTCTGAAATTTTTAGCTTTTTCCTGTTAATCCTAGCATGATAAAGAAGATTCAAAGAGAGTGAGATGCCAGCTCCTTTCATTCAGTCAGTAGCTTCAAACATTTCTGGTATATGAAAAACATGTTTTTCAATGGCAAAAATCAATGAATATTGTAAATGCACAAACAGTAATATCTCCACATTGCAAGGTGCAATTCTGAAATTTTTTGCTTTTTCCTGCTAATCCTAGCATGATAAAGAAGATTCAAAGAGAGTGAGATGCCAGCTCCTTTCATTCAGTCAGTAGCTTCAAACATTTCTGGTATATGAAAAACATGTTTTTCAATGGCAAAAATCAATGAATATTGTAAATGCACAAACAGTAATATCTCCACATTGCACGGTGCAATTCTGAAATTTTTAGCTTTTTCCTGTTAATCCTAGCATGATAAAGAAGATTCAAAGAGAGTGAGATGCCAGCTCCTTTCATTCAGTCAGTAGCTTCAAACATTTCTGGTATATGAAAAACATGTTTTTCAATGGCAAAAATCAATGAATATTGTAAATGCACAAACAGTAATATCTCCACATTGCACGGTGCAATTCTGAAATTTTTTGCTTTTTCCTGTTAATCCTAGCATGATAAAGAAGATTCAAAGAGAGTGAGATGCCAGCTCCTTTCATTCAGTCAGTAGCTTCAAACATTTCTGGTATATGAAAAACATGTTTTTCAATGGCAAAAATCAATGAATATTGTAAATGCACAAACAGTAATATCTCCACATTGCAAGGTGCAATTCTGAAATTTTTTGCTTTTTCCTGCTAATCCTAGCATGATAAAGAAGATTCAAAGAGAGTGAGATGCCAGCTCCTTTCATTCAGTCAGTAGCTTCAAACATTTCTGGTATATGAAAAACATGTTTTTCAATGGCAAAAATCAATGAATATTGTAAATGCACAAACAGTAATATCTCCACATTGCACGGTGCAATTCTGAAATTTTTAGCTTTTTCCTGTTAATCCTAGCATGATAAAGAAGATTCAAAGAGAGTGAGATGCCAGCTCCTTTCATTCAGTCAGTAGCTTCAAACATTTCTGGTATATGAAAAACATGTTTTTCAATGGCAAAAATCAATGAATATTGTAAATGCACAAACAGTAATATCTCCACATTGCACGGTGCAATTCTGAAATTTTTAGCTTTTTCCTGTTAATCCTAGCATGATAAAGAAGATTCAAAGAGAGTGAGATGCCAGCTCCTTTCATTCAGTCAGTAGCTTCAAACATTTCTGGTATATGAAAAACATGTTTTTCAATGGCAAAAATCAATGAATATTGTAAATGCACAAACAGTAATATCTCCACATTGCACGGTGCAATTCTGAAATTTTTTGCTTTTTCCTGTTAATCCTAGCATGATAAAGAAGATTCAAAGAGAGTGAGATGCCAGCTCCTTTCATTCAGTCAGTAGCTTCAAACATTTCTGGTATATGAAAAACATGTTTTTCAATGGCAAAAATCAATGAATATTGTAAATGCACAAACAGTAATATCTCCACATTGCAAGGTGCAATTCTGAAATTTTTTGCTTTTTCCTGCTAATCCTAGCATGATAAAGAAGATTCAAAGAGAGTGAGATGCCAGCTCCTTTCATTCAGTCAGTAGCTTCAAACATTTCTGGTATATGAAAAACATGTTTTTCAATGGCAAAAATCAATGAATATTGTAAATGCACAAACAGTAATATCTCCACATTGCACGGTGCAATTCTGAAATTTTTAGCTTTTTCCTGTTAATCCTAGCATGATAAAGAAGATTCAAAGAGAGTGAGATGCCAGCTCCTTTCATTCAGTCAGTAGCTTCAAACATTTCTGGTATATGAAAAACATGTTTTTCAATGGCAAAAATCAATGAATATTGTAAATGCACAAACAGTAATATCTCCACATTGCAAGGTGCAATTCTGAAATTTTTTGCTTTTTCCTGCTAATCCTAGCATGATAAAGAAGATTCAAAGAGAGTGAGATGCCAGCTCCTTTCATTCAGTCAGTAGCTTCAAACATTTCTGGTATATGAAAAACATGTTTTTAAATGGCAAAAATCAATGAATATTGTAAATGCACAAACAGTAATATCTCCACATTGCACGGTGCAATTCTGAAATTTTTAGCTTTTTCCTGTTAATCCTAGCATGATAAAGAAGATTCAGAGTGAGATGCCAGCTCCTTTCATTCAGTCAGTAGCTTCAAACATTTCTGGTATATGAAAAACATGTTTTTCAATGGCAAAAATCAATGAATATTGTAAATGCACAAACAGTAATATCTCCACATTGCACGGTGCAATTCTGAAATTTTTAGCTTTTTCCTGTTAATGCTAGCATGATAAAGAAGATTCAAAGAGAGTGAGATGCCAGCTCCTTTCATTCAGTCAGTAGCTTCAAACATTTCTGGTATATGAAAAACATGTTTTTCAATGGCAAAAATCAATGAATATTGTAAATGCACAAACAGTAATATCTCCACATTGCACGGTGCAATTCTGAAATTTTTAGCTTTTTCCTGTTAATCCTAGCATGATAAAGAAGATTCAAAGAGAGTGAGATGCCAGCTCCTTTCATTCAGTCAGTAGCTTCAAACATTTCTGGTATATGAAAAACATGTTTTTCAATGGCAAAAATCAATGAATATTGTAAATGCACAAACAGTAATATCTCCACATTGCACGGTGCAATTCTGAAATTTTTAGCTTTTTCCTGTTAATCCTAGCATGATAAAGAAGATTCAAAGAGAGTGAGATGCCAGCTCCTTTCATTCAGTCAGTAGCTTCAAACATTTCTGGTATATGAAAAACATGTTTTTCAATGGCAAAAATCAATGAATATTGTAAATGCACAAACAGTAATATCTCCACATTGCAAGGTGCAATTCTGAAATTTTTTGCTTTTTCCTGCTAATCCTAGCATGATAAAGAAGATTCAAAGAGAGTGAGATGCCAGCTCCTTTCATTCAGTCAGTAGCTTCAAACATTTCTGGTATATGAAAAACATGTTTTTCAATGGCAAAAATCAATGAATATTGTAAATGCACAAACAGTAATATCTCCACATTGCACGGTGCAATTCTGAAATTTTTAGCTTTTTCCTGTTAATCCTAGCATGATAAAGAAGATTCAAAGAGAGTGAGATGCCAGCTCCTTTCATTCAGTCAGTAGCTTCAAACATTTCTGGTATATGAAAAACATGTTTTTCAATGGCAAAAATCAATGAATATTGTAAATGCACAAACAGTAATATCTCCACATTGCACGGTGCAATTCTGAAATTTTTAGCTTTTTCCTGTTAATCCTAGCATGATAAAGAAGATTCAAAGAGAGTGAGATGCCAGCTCCTTTCATTCAGTCAGTAGCTTCAAACATTTCTGGTATATGAAAAACATGTTTTTCAATGGCAAAAATCAATGAATATTGTAAATGCACAAACAGTAATATCTCCACATTGCACGGTGCAATTCTGAAATTTTTAGCTTTTTCCTGTTAATCCTAGCATGATAAAGAAGATTCAAAGAGAGTGAGATGCCAGCTCCTTTCATTCAGTCAGTAGCTTCAAACATTTCTGGTATATGAAAAACATGTTTTTCAATGGCAAAAATCAATGAATATTGTAAATGCACAAACAGTAATATCTCCACATTGCAAGGTGCAATTCTGAAATTTTTTGCTTTTTCCTGCTAATCCTAGCATGATAAAGAAGATTCAAAGAGAGTGAGATGCCAGCTCCTTTCATTGTCAGTAGCTTCAAACATTTCTGGTATATGAAAAACATGTTTTTCAATGGCAAAAATCAATGAATATTGTAAATGCACAAACAGTAATATCTCCACATTGCACGGTGCAATTCTGAAATTTTTAGCTTTTTCCTGTTAATCCTAGCATGATAAAGAAGATTCAAAGAGAGTGAGATGCCAGCTCCTTTCATTCAGTCAGTAGCTTCAAACATTTCTGGTATATGAAAAACATGTTTTTCAATGGCAAAAATCAATGAATATTGTAAATGCACAAACAGTAATATCTCCACATTGCACGGTGCAATTCTGAAATTTTTAGCTTTTTCCTGTTAATCCTAGCATGATAAAGAAGATTCAAAGAGAGTGAGATGCCAGCTCCTTTCATTCAGTCAGTAGCTTCAAACATTTCTGGTATATGAAAAACATGTTTTTCAATGGCAAAAATCAATGAATATTGTAAATGCACAAACAGTAATATCTCCACATTGCACGGTGCAATTCTGAAATTTTTAGCTTTTTCCTGTTAATCCTAGCATGATAAAGAAGATTCAAAGAGAGTGAGATGCCAGCTCCTTTCATTCAGTCAGTAGCTTCAAACATTTCTGGTATATGAAAAACATGTTTTTCAATGGCAAAAATCAATGAATATTGTAAATGCACAAACAGTAATATCTCCACATTGCAAGGTGCAATTCTGAAATTTTTTGCTTTTTCCTGCTAATCCTAGCATGATAAAGAAGATTCAAAGAGAGTGAGATGCCAGCTCCTTTCATTCAGTCAGTAGCTTCAAACATTTCTGGTATATGAAAAACATGTTTTTCAATGGCAAAAATCAATGAATATTGTAAATGCACAAACAGTAATATCTCCACATTGCACGGTGCAATTCTGAAATTTTTAGCTTTTTCCTGTTAATCCTAGCATGATAAAGATTCAAAGAGAGTGAGATGCCAGCTCCTTTCATTCAGTCAGTAGCTTCAAACATTTCTGGTATATGAAAAACATGTTTTTCAATGGCAAAAATCAATGAATATTGTAAATGCACAAACAGTAATATCTCCACATTGCACGGTGCAATTCTGAAATTTTTAGCTTTTTCCTGTTAATCCTAGCATGATAAAGAAGATTCAAAGAGAGTGAGATGCCAGCTCCTTTCATTCAGTCAGTAGCTTCAAACATTTCTGGTATATGAAAAACATGTTTTTCAATGGCAAAAATCAATGAATATTGTAAATGCACAAACAGTAATATCTCCACATTGCAAGGTGCAATTCTGAAATTTTTTGCTTTTTCCTGCTAATCCTAGCATGATAAAGAAGATTCAAAGAGAGTGAGATGCCAGCTCCTTTCATTCAGTCAGTAGCTTCAAACATTTCTGGTATATGAAAAACATGTTTTTAAATGGCAAAAATCAATGAATATTGTAAATGCACAAACAGTAATATCTCCACATTGCACGGTGCAATTCTGAAATTTTTAGCTTTTTCCTGTTAATCCTAGCATGATAAAGAAGATTCAGAGTGAGATGCCAGCTCCTTTCATTCAGTCAGTAGCTTCAAACATTTCTGGTATATGAAAAACATGTTTTTCAATGGCAAAAATCAATGAATATTGTAAATGCACAAACAGTAATATCTCCACATTGCACGGTGCAATTCTGAAATTTTTAGCTTTTTCCTGTTAATGCTAGCATGATAAAGAAGATTCAAAGAGAGTGAGATGCCAGCTCCTTTCATTCAGTCAGTAGCTTCAAACATTTCTGGACGTTTTTCAATGGCAAAAATCAATGAATATTGTAAATGCACAAACAGTAATATCTCCACATTGCAAGGTGCAATTCTGAAATTTTTTGCTTTTTCCTGTTAATCCTAGCATGATAAAGAAGATTCAAAGAGAGTGAGATGCCAGCTCCTTTCATTCAGTCAGTAGCTTCAAACATTTCTGGTATATGAAAAACATGTTTTTCAATGGCAAAAATCAATGAATATTGTAAATGCACAAACAGTAATATCTCCACATTGCACGGTGCAATTCTGAAATTTTTAGCTTTTTCCTGTTAATCCTAGCATGATAAAGAAGATTCAAAGAGAGTGAGATGCCAGCTCCTTTCATTCAGTCAGTAGCTTCAAACATTTCTGGTATATGAAAAACATGTTTTTCAATGGCAAAAATCAATAAATATTGTAAATGCACAAACAGTAATATCTCCACATTGCAAGGTGCAATTCTGAAATTTTTTGCTTTTTCCTGCTAATCCTAGCATGATAAAGAAGATTCAAAGAGAGTGAGATGCCAGCTCCTTGCATTCAGTCAGTAGCTTCAAACATTTCTGGTATATGAAAAACATGTTTTTCAATGGCAAAAATCAATGAATATTGTAAATGCACAAACAGTAATATCTCCACATTGCACGGTGCAATTCTGAAATTTTTAGCTTTTTCCTGTTAATCCTAGCATGATAAAGAAGATTCAAAGAGAGTGAGATGCCAGCTCCTTTCATTCAGTCAGTAGCTTCAAACATTTCTGGACGTTTTTCAATGGCAAAAATCAATGAATATTGTAAATGCACAAACAGTAATATCTCCACATTGCACGGTGCAATTCTGAAATTTTTAGCTTTTTCCTGTTAATCCTAGCATGATAAAGAAGATTCAAAGAGAGTGAGATGCCAGCTCCTTTCATTCAGTCAGTAGCTTCAAACATTTCTGGTATATGAAAAACATGTTTTTCAATGGCAAAAATCAATGAATATTGTAAATGCACAAACAGTAATATCTCCACATTGCACGGTGCAATTCTGAAATTTTTAGCTTTTTCCTGTTAATCCTAGCATGATAAAGAAGATTCAAAGAGAGTGAGATGCCAGCTCCTTTCATTCAGTCAGTAGCTTCAAACATTTCTGGTATATGAAAAACATGTTTTTCAATGGCAAAAATCAATGAATATTGTAAATGCACAAACAGTAATATCTCCACATTGCACGGTGCAATTCTGAAATTTTTAGCTTTTTCCTGTTAATCCTAGCATGATAAAGAAGATTCAAAGAGAGTGAGATGCCAGCTCCTTTCATTCAGTCAGTAGCTTCAAACATTTCTGGTATATGAAAAACATGTTTTTCAATGGCAAAAATCAATGAATATTGTAAATGCACAAACAGTAATATCTCCACATTGCAAGGTGCAATTCTGAAATTTTTTGCTTTTTCCTGCTAATCCTAGCATGATAAAGAAGATTCAAAGAGAGTGAGATGCCAGCTCCTTTCATTGTCAGTAGCTTCAAACATTTCTGGTATATGAAAAACATGTTTTTCAATGGCAAAAATCAATGAATATTGTAAATGCACAAACAGTAATATCTCCACATTGCACGGTGCAATTCTGAAATTTTTAGCTTTTTCCTGTTAATCCTAGCATGATAAAGAAGATTCAAAGAGAGTGAGATGCCAGCTCCTTTCATTCAGTCAGTAGCTTCAAACATTTCTGGTATATGAAAAACATGTTTTTCAATGGCAAAAATCAATGAATATTGTAAATGCACAAACAGTAATATCTCCACATTGCACGGTGCAATTCTGAAATTTTTAGCTTTTTCCTGTTAATCCTAGCATGATAAAGAAGATTCAAAGAGAGTGAGATGCCAGCTCCTTTCATTCAGTCAGTAGCTTCAAACATTTCTGGTATATGAAAAACATGTTTTTCAATGGCAAAAATCAATGAATATTGTAAATGCACAAACAGTAATATCTCCACATTGCACGGTGCAATTCTGAAATTTTTAGCTTTTTCCTGTTAATCCTAGCATGATAAAGAAGATTCAAAGAGAGTGAGATGCCAGCTCCTTTCATTCAGTCAGTAGCTTCAAACATTTCTGGTATATGAAAAACATGTTTTTCAATGGCAAAAATCAATGAATATTGTAAATGCACAAACAGTAATATCTCCACATTGCAAGGTGCAATTCTGAAATTTTTTGCTTTTTCCTGCTAATCCTAGCATGATAAAGAAGATTCAAAGAGAGTGAGATGCCAGCTCCTTTCATTCAGTCAGTAGCTTCAAACATTTCTGGTATATGAAAAACATGTTTTTCAATGGCAAAAATCAATGAATATTGTAAATGCACAAACAGTAATATCTCCACATTGCACGGTGCAATTCTGAAATTTTTAGCTTTTTCCTGTTAATCCTAGCATGATAAAGATTCAAAGAGAGTGAGATGCCAGCTCCTTTCATTCAGTCAGTAGCTTCAAACATTTCTGGTATATGAAAAACATGTTTTTCAATGGCAAAAATCAATGAATATTGTAAATGCACAAACAGTAATATCTCCACATTGCACGGTGCAATTCTGAAATTTTTAGCTTTTTCCTGTTAATCCTAGCATGATAAAGAAGATTCAAAGAGAGTGAGATGCCAGCTCCTTTCATTCAGTCAGTAGCTTCAAACATTTCTGGTATATGAAAAACATGTTTTTCAATGGCAAAAATCAATGAATATTGTAAATGCACAAACAGTAATATCTCCACATTGCAAGGTGCAATTCTGAAATTTTTTGCTTTTTCCTGCTAATCCTAGCATGATAAAGAAGATTCAAAGAGAGTGAGATGCCAGCTCCTTTCATTCAGTCAGTAGCTTCAAACATTTCTGGTATATGAAAAACATGTTTTTAAATGGCAAAAATCAATGAATATTGTAAATGCACAAACAGTAATATCTCCACATTGCACGGTGCAATTCTGAAATTTTTAGCTTTTTCCTGTTAATCCTAGCATGATAAAGAAGATTCAGAGTGAGATGCCAGCTCCTTTCATTCAGTCAGTAGCTTCAAACATTTCTGGTATATGAAAAACATGTTTTTCAATGGCAAAAATCAATGAATATTGTAAATGCACAAACAGTAATATCTCCACATTGCACGGTGCAATTCTGAAATTTTTAGCTTTTTCCTGTTAATGCTAGCATGATAAAGAAGATTCAAAGAGAGTGAGATGCCAGCTCCTTTCATTCAGTCAGTAGCTTCAAACATTTCTGGACGTTTTTCAATGGCAAAAATCAATGAATATTGTAAATGCACAAACAGTAATATCTCCACATTGCAAGGTGCAATTCTGAAATTTTTTGCTTTTTCCTGTTAATCCTAGCATGATAAAGAAGATTCAAAGAGAGTGAGATGCCAGCTCCTTTCATTCAGTCAGTAGCTTCAAACATTTCTGGTATATGAAAAACATGTTTTTCAATGGCAAAAATCAATGAATATTGTAAATGCACAAACAGTAATATCTCCACATTGCACGGTGCAATTCTGAAATTTTTAGCTTTTTCCTGTTAATCCTAGCATGATAAAGAAGATTCAAAGAGAGTGAGATGCCAGCTCCTTTCATTCAGTCAGTAGCTTCAAACATTTCTGGTATATGAAAAACATGTTTTTCAATGGCAAAAATCAATAAATATTGTAAATGCACAAACAGTAATATCTCCACATTGCAAGGTGCAATTCTGAAATTTTTTGCTTTTTCCTGCTAATCCTAGCATGATAAAGAAGATTCAAAGAGAGTGAGATGCCAGCTCCTTGCATTCAGTCAGTAGCTTCAAACATTTCTGGTATATGAAAAACATGTTTTTCAATGGCAAAAATCAATGAATATTGTAAATGCACAAACAGTAATATCTCCACATTGCACGGTGCAATTCTGAAATTTTTAGCTTTTTCCTGTTAATCCTAGCATGATAAAGAAGATTCAAAGAGAGTGAGATGCCAGCTCCTTTCATTCAGTCAGTAGCTTCAAACATTTCTGGACGTTTTTCAATGGCAAAAATCAATGAATATTGTAAATGCACAAACAGTAATATCTCCACATTGCAAGGTGCAATTCTGAAATTTTTTGCTTTTTCCTGTTAATCCTAGCATGATAAAGAAGATTCAAAGAGAGTGATATGCCAGCTCCTTTCATTCAGTCAGTAGCTTCAAACATTTCTGGTATATGAAAAACATGTTTTTCAATGGCAAAAATCAATGAATATTGTAAATGCACAAACAGTAATATCTCCACATTGCAAGGTGCAATTCTGAAATTTTTTGCTTTTTCCTGTTAATCCTAGCATGATAAAGAAGATTCAAAGAGAGTGAGATGCCAGCTCCTTTCATTCAGTCAGTAGCTTCAAACATTTCTGGTATATGAAAAACATGTTTTTCAATGGCAAAAATCAATGAATATTGTAAATGCACAAACAGTAATATCTCCACATTGCAAGGTGCAATTCTGAAATTTTTTGCTTTTTCCTGCTAATCCTAGCATGATAAAGAAGATTCAAAGAGAGTGAGATGCCAGCTCCTTTCAATCAGTCAGTAGCTTCAAACATTTCTGGTATATGAAAAACATGTTTTTCAATGGCAAAAATCAATGAATATTGTAAATGCACAAACAGTAATATCTCCACATTGCACGGTGCAATTCTGAAATTTTTTGCTTTTTCCTGCTAATCCTAGCATGATAAAGAAGATTCAAAGAGAGTGAGATGCCAGCTCCTTTCATTCAGTCAGTAGCTTCAAACATTTCTGGACGTTTTTCAATGGCAAAAATCAATGAATATTGTAAATGCACAAACAGTAATATCTCCACATTGCAAGGTGCAATTCTGAAATTTTTTGCTTTTTCCTGTTAATCCTAGCATGATAAAGAAGATTCAAAGAGAGTGAGATGCCAGCTCCTTTCATTCAGTCAGTAGCTTCAAACATTTCTGGTATATGAAAAACATGTTTTTCAATGGCAAAAATCAATGAATATTGTAAATGCACAAACAGTAATATCTCCACATTGCAAGGTGCAATTCTGAAATTTTTTGCTTTATCCTGCTAATCCTAGCATGATAAAGAAGATTCAAAGAGAGTGAGATGCCAGCTCCTTTCATTCAGTCAGTAGCTTCAAACATTTCTGGTATATGAAAAACATGTTTTTCAATGGCAAAAATCAATGAATATTGTAAATGCACAAACAGTAATATCTCCACATTGCAAGGTGCAATTCGGAAATTTTTTGCTTTTTCCTGCTAATCCTAGCATGATAAAGAAGATTCAAAGAGAGTGAGATGCCAGCTCCTTTCATTCAGTCAGTAGCTTCAAACATTTCTGGTATATGAAAAACATGTTTTTCAATGGCAAAAATCAATGAATATTGTAAATGCACAAACAGTAATATCTCCACATTGCACGGTGCAATTCTGAAATTTTTAGCTTTTTCCTGTTAATCCTAGCATGATAAAGAAGATTCAAAGAGAGTGAGATGCCAGCTCCTTTCATTCAGTCAGTAGCTTCAAACATTTCTGGTATATGAAAAACATGTTTTTCAATGGCAAAAATCAATGAATATTGTAAATGCACAAACAGTAATATCTCCACATTGCAAGGTGCAATTCTGAAATTTTTTGCTTTTTCCTGTTAATCCTAGCATGATAAAGAAGATTCAAAGAGAGTGAGATGCCAGCTCCTTTCATTCAGTCAGTAGCTTCAAACATTTCTGGTATATGAAAAACATGTTTTTCAATGGCATAAATCAATGAATATTGTAAATGCACAAACAGTAATATCTCCACATTGCAAGGTGCAATTCTGAAATTTTTTGCTTTTTCCTGCTAATCCTAGCATGATAAAGAAGATTCAAAGAGAGTGAGATGCCAGCTCCTTTCATTCAGTCAGTAGCTTCAAACATTTCTGGTATATGAAAAACATGTTTTTCAATGGCAAAAATCAATAAATATTGTAAATGCACAAACAGTAATATCTCCACATTGCACGGTGCAATTCTGAAATTTTTAGCTTTTTCCTGCTAATCCTAGCATGATAAAGAAGATTCAAAGAGAGTGAGATGCCAGCTCCTTGCATTCAGTCAGTAGCTTCAAACATTTCTGGTATATGAAAAACATGTTTTTCAATGGCATAAATCAATGAATATTGTAAATGCACAAACAGTAATATCTCCACATAGCAAGGTGCAATTCTGAAATTTTTTGCTTTTTCCTGCTAATCCTAGCATGATAAAGAAGATTCAAAGAGAGTGAGATGCCAGCTCCTTTCATTCAGTCAGTAGCTTCAAACATTTCTGGTATATGAAAAACATGTTTTTCAATGGCAAAAATCAATAAATATTGTAAATGCACAAACAGTAATATCTCCACATTGCACGGTGCAATTCTGAAATTTTTAGCTTTTTCCTGCTAATCCTAGCATGATAAAGAAGATTCAAAGAGAGTGAGATGCCAGCTCCTTGCATTCAGTCAGTAGCTTCAAACATTTCTGGTATATGAAAAACATGTTTTTCAATGGCAAAAATCAATGAATATTGTAAATGCACAAACAGTAATATCTCCACATTGCACGGTGCAATTCTGAAATTTTTAGCTTTTTCCTGTTAATCCTAGCATGATAAAGAAGATTCAAAGAGAGTGAGATGCCAGCTCCTTTCATTCAGTCAGTAGCTTCAAACATTTCTGGACGTTTTTCAATGGCAAAAATCAATGAATATTGTAAATGCACAAACAGTAATATCTCCACATTGCAAGGTGCAATTCTGAAATTTTTTGCTTTTTCCTGTTAATCCTAGCATGATAAAGAAGATTCAAAGAGAGTGATATGCCAGCTCCTTTCATTCAGTCAGTAGCTTCAAACATTTCTGGTATATGAAAAACATGTTTTTCAATGGCAAAAATCAATGAATATTGTAAATGCACAAACAGTAATATCTCCACATTGCAAGGTGCAATTCTGAAATTTTTTGCTTTTTCCTGTTAATCCTAGCATGATAAAGAAGATTCAAAGAGAGTGAGATGCCAGCTCCTTTCATTCAGTCAGTAGCTTCAAACATTTCTGGTATATGAAAAACATGTTTTTCAATGGCAAAAATCAATGAATATTGTAAATGCACAAACAGTAATATCTCCACATTGCAAGGTGCAATTCTGAAATTTTTTGCTTTTTCCTGCTAATCCTAGCATGATAAAGAAGATTCAAAGAGAGTGAGATGCCAGCTCCTTTCAATCAGTCAGTAGCTTCAAACATTTCTGGTATATGAAAAACATGTTTTTCAATGGCAAAAATCAATGAATATTGTAAATGCACAAACAGTAATATCTCCACATTGCACGGTGCAATTCTGAAATTTTTTGCTTTTTCCTGCTAATCCTAGCATGATAAAGAAGATTCAAAGAGAGTGAGATGCCAGCTCCTTTCATTCAGTCAGTAGCTTCAAACATTTCTGGACGTTTTTCAATGGCAAAAATCAATGAATATTGTAAATGCACAAACAGTAATATCTCCACATTGCAAGGTGCAATTCTGAAATTTTTTGCTTTTTCCTGTTAATCCTAGCATGATAAAGAAGATTCAAAGAGAGTGAGATGCCAGCTCCTTTCATTCAGTCAGTAGCTTCAAACATTTCTGGTATATGAAAAACATGTTTTTCAATGGCAAAAATCAATGAATATTGTAAATGCACAAACAGTAATATCTCCACATTGCAAGGTGCAATTCTGAAATTTTTTGCTTTATCCTGCTAATCCTAGCATGATAAAGAAGATTCAAAGAGAGTGAGATGCCAGCTCCTTTCATTCAGTCAGTAGCTTCAAACATTTCTGGTATATGAAAAACATGTTTTTCAATGGCAAAAATCAATGAATATTGTAAATGCACAAACAGTAACATCTCCACATTGCAAGGTGCAATTCGGAAATTTTTTGCTTTTTCCTGCTAATCCTAGCATGATAAAGAAGATTCAAAGAGAGTGAGATGCCAGCTCCTTTCATTCAGTCAGTAGCTTCAAACATTTCTGGTATATGAAAAACATGTTTTTCAATGGCAAAAATCAATGAATATTGTAAATGCACAAACAGTAATATCTCCACATTGCACGGTGCAATTCTGAAATTTTTAGCTTTTTCCTGTTAATCCTAGCATGATAAAGAAGATTCAAAGAGAGTGAGATGCCAGCTCCTTTCATTCAGTCAGTAGCTTCAAACATTTCTGGTATATGAAAAACATGTTTTTCAATGGCAAAAATCAATGAATATTGTAAATGCACAAACAGTAATATCTCCACATTGCAAGGTGCAATTCTGAAATTTTTTGCTTTTTCCTGTTAATCCTAGCATGATAAAGAAGATTCAAAGAGAGTGAGATGCCAGCTCCTTTCATTCAGTCAGTAGCTTCAAACATTTCTGGTATATGAAAAACATGTTTTTCAATGGCATAAATCAATGAATATTGTAAATGCACAAACAGTAATATCTCCACATTGCAAGGTGCAATTCTGAAATTTTTTGCTTTTTCCTGCTAATCCTAGCATGATAAAGAAGATTCAAAGAGAGTGAGATGCCAGCTCCTTTCATTCAGTCAGTAGCTTCAAACATTTCTGGTATATGAAAAACATGTTTTTCAATGGCAAAAATCAATGAATATTGTAAATGCACAAACAGTAATATCTCCACATTGCACGGTGCAATTCTGAAATTTTTAGCTTTTTCCTGTTAATCCTAGCATGATAAAGAAGATTCAAAGAGAGTGAGATGCCAGCTCCTTTCATTCAGTCAGTAGCTTCAAACATTTCTGGTATATGAAAAACATGTTTTTCAATGGCAAAAATCAATGAATATTGTAAATGCACAAACAGTAATATCTCCACATTGCAAGGTGCAATTCTGAAATTTTTTGCTTTTTCCTGCTAATCCTAGCATGATAAAGAAGATTCAAAGAGAGTGAGATGCCAGCTCCTTTCATTCAGTCAGTAGCTTCAAACATTTCTGGTATATGAAAAACATGTTTTTCAATGGCAAAAATCAATGAATATTGTAAATGCACAAACAGTAATATCTCCACATTGCACGGTGCAATTCTGAAATTTTTAGCTTTTTCCTGTTAATCCTAGCATGATAAAGAAGATTCAAAGAGAGTGAGATGCCAGCTCCTTTCATTCAGTCAGTAGCTTCAAACATTTCTGGACGTTTTTCAATGGCAAAAATCAATGAATATTGTAAATGCACAAACAGTAATATCTCCACATTGCAAGGTGCAATTCTGAAATTTTTTGCTTTTTCCTGTTAATCCTAGCATGATAAAGAAGATTCAAAGAGAGTGATATGCCAGCTCCTTTCATTCAGTCAGTAGCTTCAAACATTTCTGGTATATGAAAAACATGTTTTTCAATGGCAAAAATCAATGAATATTGTAAATGCACAAACAGTAATATCTCCACATTGCAAGGTGCAATTCTGAAATTTTTTGCTTTTTCCTGTTAATCCTAGCATGATAAAGAAGATTCAAAGAGAGTGAGATGCCAGCTCCTTTCATTCAGTCAGTAGCTTCAAACATTTCTGGTATATGAAAAACATGTTTTTCAATGGCAAAAATCAATGAATATTGTAAATGCACAAACAGTAATATCTCCACATTGCAAGGTGCAATTCTGAAATTTTTTGCTTTTTCCTGCTAATCCTAGCATGATAAAGAAGATTCAAAGAGAGTGAGATGCCAGCTCCTTTCAATCAGTCAGTAGCTTCAAACATTTCTGGTATATGAAAAACATGTTTTTCAATGGCAAAAATCAATGAATATTGTAAATGCACAAACAGTAATATCTCCACATTGCACGGTGCAATTCTGAAATTTTTTGCTTTTTCCTGCTAATCCTAGCATGATAAAGAAGATTCAAAGAGAGTGAGATGCCAGCTCCTTTCATTCAGTCAGTAGCTTCAAACATTTCTGGACGTTTTTCAATGGCAAAAATCAATGAATATTGTAAATGCACAAACAGTAATATCTCCACATTGCAAGGTGCAATTCTGAAATTTTTTGCTTTTTCCTGTTAATCCTAGCATGATAAAGAAGATTCAAAGAGAGTGAGATGCCAGCTCCTTTCATTCAGTCAGTAGCTTCAAACATTTCTGGTATATGAAAAACATGTTTTTCAATGGCAAAAATCAATGAATATTGTAAATGCACAAACAGTAATATCTCCACATTGCACGGTGCAATTCTGAAATTTTTAGCTTTTTCCTGTTAATCCTAGCATGATAAAGAAGATTCAAAGAGAGTGAGATGCCAGCTCCTTTCATTCAGTCAGTAGCTTCAAACATTTCTGGTATATGAAAAACATGTTTTTCAATGGCAAAAATCAATGAATATTGTAAATGCACAAACAGTAATATCTCCACATTGCACGGTGCAATTCTGAAATTTTTAGCTTTTTCCTGTTAATCCTAGCATGATAAAGAAGATTCAAAGAGAGTGAGATGCCAGCTCCTTTCATTCAGTCAGTAGCTTCAAACATTTCTGGTATATGAAAAACATGTTTTTCAATGGCAAAAATCAATAAATATTGTAAATGCACAAACAGTAATATCTCCACATTGCAAGGTGCAATTCTGAAATTTTTTGCTTTTTCCTGCTAATCCTAGCATGATAAAGAAGATTCAAAGAGAGTGAGATGCCAGCTCCTTGCATTCAGTCAGTAGCTTCAAACATTTCTGGTATATGAAAAACATGTTTTTCAATGGCAAAAATCAATGAATATTGTAAATGCACAAACAGTAATATCTCCACATTGCACGGTGCAATTCTGAAATTTTTAGCTTTTTCCTGTTAATCCTAGCATGATAAAGAAGATTCAAAGAGAGTGAGATGCCAGCTCCTTTCATTCAGTCAGTAGCTTCAAACATTTCTGGACGTTTTTCAATGGCAAAAATCAATGAATATTGTAAATGCACAAACAGTAATATCTCCACATTGCAAGGTGCAATTCTGAAATTTTTTGCTTTTTCCTGTTAATCCTAGCATGATAAAGAAGATTCAAAGAGAGTGATATGCCAGCTCCTTTCATTCAGTCAGTAGCTTCAAACATTTCTGGTATATGAAAAACATGTTTTTCAATGGCAAAAATCAATGAATATTGTAAATGCACAAACAGTAATATCTCCACATTGCAAGGTGCAATTCTGAAATTTTTTGCTTTTTCCTGTTAATCCTAGCATGATAAAGAAGATTCAAAGAGAGTGAGATGCCAGCTCCTTTCATTCAGTCAGTAGCTTCAAACATTTCTGGTATATGAAAAACATGTTTTTCAATGGCAAAAATCAATGAATATTGTAAATGCACAAACAGTAATATCTCCACATTGCAAGGTGCAATTCTGAAATTTTTTGCTTTTTCCTGCTAATCCTAGCATGATAAAGAAGATTCAAAGAGAGTGAGATGCCAGCTCCTTTCAATCAGTCAGTAGCTTCAAACATTTCTGGTATATGAAAAACATGTTTTTCAATGGCAAAAATCAATGAATATTGTAAATGCACAAACAGTAATATCTCCACATTGCACGGTGCAATTCTGAAATTTTTAGCTTTTTCCTGTTAATCCTAGCATGATAAAGAAGATTCAAAGAGAGTGAGATGCCAGCTCCTTTCATTCAGTCAGTAGCTTCAAACATTTCTGGTATATGAAAAACATGTTTTTCAATGGCAAAAATCAATGAATATTGTAAATGCACAAACAGTAATATCTCCACATTGCAAGGTGCAATTCTGAAATTTTTTGCTTTTTCCTGCTAATCCTAGCATGATAAAGAAGATTCAAAGAGAGTGAGATGCCAGCTCCTTGCATTCAGTCAGTAGCTTCAAACATTTCTGGTATATGAAAAACATGTTTTTCAATGGCAAAAATCAATGAATATTGTAAATCCACAAACAGTAATATCTCCACATTGCACGGTGCAATTCTGAAATTTTTAGCTTTTTCCTGTTAATCCTAGCATGATGAAGATTCAAAGAGAGTGAGATGCCAGCTCCTTTCATTCAGTCAGTAGCTTCAAACATTTCTGGACGTTTTTCAATGGCAAAAATCAATGAATATTGTAAATGCACAAACAGTAATATCTCCACATTGCAAGGTGCAATTCTGAAATTTTTTGCTTTTTCCTGTTAATCCTAGCATGATAAAGAAGATTCAAAGAGAGTGATATGCCAGCTCCTTTCATTCAGTCAGTAGCTTCAAACATTTCTGGTATATGAAAAACATGTTTTTCAATGGCAAAAATCAATGAATATTGTAAATGCACAAACAGTAATATCTCCACATTGCAAGGTGCAATTCTGAAATTTTTTGCTTTTTCCTGTTAATCCTAGCATGATAAAGAAGATTCAAAGAGAGTGAGATGCCAGCTCCTTTCATTCAGTCAGTAGCTTCAAACATTTCTGGTATATGAAAAACATGTTTTTCAATGGCAAAAATCAATGAATATTGTAAATGCACAAACAGTAATATCTCCACATTGCAAGGTGCAATTCTGAAATTTTTTGCTTTTTCCTGCTAATCCTAGCATGATAAAGAAGATTCAAAGAGAGTGAGATGCCAGCTCCTTTCAATCAGTCAGTAGCTTCAAACATTTCTGGTATATGAAAAACATGTTTTTCAATGGCAAAAATCAATGAATATTGTAAATGCACAAACAGTAATATCTCCACATTGCACGGTGCAATTCTGAAATTTTTTGCTTTTTCCTGCTAATCCTAGCATGATAAAGAAGATTCAAAGAGAGTGAGATGCCAGCTCCTTTCATTCAGTCAGTAGCTTCAAACATTTCTGGACGTTTTTCAATGGCAAAAATCAATGAATATTGTAAATGCACAAACAGTAATATCTCCACATTGCAAGGTGCAATTCTGAAATTTTTTGCTTTTTCCTGTTAATCCTAGCATGATAAAGAAGATTCAAAGAGAGTGAGATGCCAGCTCCTTTCATTCAGTCAGTAGCTTCAAACATTTCTGGTATATGAAAAACATGTTTTTCAATGGCAAAAATCAATGAATATTGTAAATGCACAAACAGTAATATCTCCACATTGCACGGTGCAATTCTGAAATTTTTAGCTTTTTCCTGTTAATCCTAGCATGATAAAGAAGATTCAAAGAGAGTGAGATGCCAGCTCCTTTCATTCAGTCAGTAGCTTCAAACATTTCTGGTATATGAAAAACATGTTTTTCAATGGCAAAAATCAATGAATATTGTAAATGCACAAACAGTAATATCTCCACATTGCAAGGTGCAATTCTGAAATTTTTTGCTTTTTCCTGTTAATCCTAGCATGATAAAGAAGATTCAAAGAGAGTGAGATGCCAGCTCCTTTCATTCAGTCAGTAGCTTCAAACATTTCTGGTATATGAAAAACATGTTTTTCAATGGCATAAATCAATGAATATTGTAAATGCACAAACAGTAATATCTCCACATTGCAAGGTGCAATTCTGAAATTTTTTGCTTTTTCCTGCTAATCCTAGCATGATAAAGAAGATTCAAAGAGAGTGAGATGCCAGCTCCTTTCATTCAGTCAGTAGCTTCAAACATTTCTGGTATATGAAAAACATGTTTTTCAATGGCAAAAATCAATGAATATTGTAAATGCACAAACAGTAATATCTCCACATTGCACGGTGCAATTCTGAAATTTTTAGCTTTTTCCTGTTAATCCTAGCATGATAAAGAAGATTCAAAGAGAGTGAGATGCCAGCTCCTTTCATTCAGTCAGTAGCTTCAAACATTTCTGGTATATGAAAAACATGTTTTTCAATGGCAAAAATCAATGAATATTGTAAATGCACAAACAGTAATATCTCCACATTGCAAGGTGCAATTCTGAAATTTTTTGCTTTTTCCTGCTAATCCTAGCATGATAAAGAAGATTCAAAGAGAGTGAGATGCCAGCTCCTTTCATTCAGTCAGTAGCTTCAAACATTTCTGGTATATGAAAAACATGTTTTTCAATGGCAAAAATCAATGAATATTGTAAATGCACAAACAGTAATATCTCCACATTGCACGGTGCAATTCTGAAATTTTTAGCTTTTTCCTGTTAATCCTAGCATGATAAAGAAGATTCAAAGAGAGTGAGATGCCAGCTCCTTTCATTCAGTCAGTAGCTTCAAACATTTCTGGTATATGAAAAACATGTTTTTCAATGGCAAAAATCAATGAATATTGTAAATGCACAAACAGTAATATCTCCACATTGCAAGGTGCAATTCTGAAATTTTTTGCTTTTTCCTGTTAATCCTAGCATGATAAAGAAGATTCAAAGAGAGTGAGATGCCAGCTCCTTTCATTCAGTCAGTAGCTTCAAACATTTCTGGTATATGAAAAACATGTTTTTCAATGGCAAAAATCAATGAATATTGTAAATGCACAAACAGTAATATCTCCACATTGCAAGGTGCAATTCTGAAATTTTTTGCTTTTTCCTGTTAATCCTAGCATGATAAAGAAGATTCAAAGAGAGTGAGATGCCAGCTCCTTTCATTCAGTCAGTAGCTTCAAACATTTCTGGTATATGAAAAACATGTTTTTCAATGGCAAAAATCAATGAATATTGTAAATGCACAAACAGTAATATCTCCACATTGCAAGGTGCAATTCTGAAATTTTTTGCTTTTTCCTGCTAATCCTAGCATGATAAAGAAGATTCAAAGAGAGTGAGATGCCAGCTCCTTGCATTCAGTCAGTAGCTTCAAACATTTCTGGTATATGAAAAACATGTTTTTCAATGGCAAAAATCAATGAATATTGTAAATGCACAAACAGTAATATCTCCACATTGCACGGTGCAATTCTGAAATTTTTAGCTTTTTCCTGTTAATCCTAGCATGATAAAGAAGATTCAAAGAGAGTGAGATGCCAGCTCCTTTCATTCAGTCAGTAGCTTCAAACATTTCTGGACGTTTTTCAATGGCAAAAATCAATGAATATTGTAAATGCACAAACAGTAATATCTCCACATTGCAAGGTGCAATTCTGAAATTTTTTGCTTTTTCCTGTTAATCCTAGCATGATAAAGAAGATTCAAAGAGAGTGATATGCCAGCTCCTTTCATTCAGTCAGTAGCTTCAAACATTTCTGGTATATGAAAAACATGTTTTTCAATGGCAAAAATCAATGAATATTGTAAATGCACAAACAGTAATATCTCCACATTGCAAGGTGCAATTCTGAAATTTTTTGCTTTTTCCTGTTAATCCTAGCATGATAAAGAAGATTCAAAGAGAGTGAGATGCCAGCTCCTTTCATTCAGTCAGTAGCTTCAAACATTTCTGGTATATGAAAAACATGTTTTTCAATGGCAAAAATCAATGAATATTGTAAATGCACAAACAGTAATATCTCCACATTGCAAGGTGCAATTCTGAAATTTTTTGCTTTTTCCTGCTAATCCTAGCATGATAAAGAAGATTCAAAGAGAGTGAGATGCCAGCTCCTTTCAATCAGTCAGTAGCTTCAAACATTTCTGGTATATGAAAAACATGTTTTTCAATGGCAAAAATCAATGAATATTGTAAATGCACAAACAGTAATATCTCCACATTGCACGGTGCAATTCTGAAATTTTTTGCTTTTTCCTGCTAATCCTAGCATGATAAAGAAGATTCAAAGAGAGTGAGATGCCAGCTCCTTTCATTCAGTCAGTAGCTTCAAACATTTCTGGACGTTTTTCAATGGCAAAAATCAATGAATATTGTAAATGCACAAACAGTAATATCTCCACATTGCAAGGTGCAATTCTGAAATTTTTTGCTTTTTCCTGTTAATCCTAGCATGATAAAGAAGATTCAAAGAGAGTGAGATGCCAGCTCCTTTCATTCAGTCAGTAGCTTCAAACATTTCTGGTATATGAAAAACATGTTTTTCAATGGCAAAAATCAATGAATATTGTAAATGCACAAACAGTAATATCTCCACATTGCAAGGTGCAATTCTGAAATTTTTTGCTTTTTCCTGCTAATCCTAGCATGATAAAGAAGATTCAAAGAGAGTGAGATGCCAGCTCCTTGCATTCAGTCAGTAGCTTCAAACATTTCTGGTATATGAAAAACATGTTTTTCAATGGCAAAAATCAATGAATATTGTAAATCCACAAACAGTAATATCTCCACATTGCACGGTGCAATTCTGAAATTTTTAGCTTTTTCCTGTTAATCCTAGCATGATGAAGATTCAAAGAGAGTGAGATGCCAGCTCCTTTCATTCAGTCAGTAGCTTCAAACATTTCTGGACGTTTTTCAATGGCAAAAATCAATGAATATTGTAAATGCACAAACAGTAATATCTCCACATTGCAAGGTGCAATTCTGAAATTTTTTGCTTTTTCCTGTTAATCCTAGCATGATAAAGAAGATTCAAAGAGAGTGATATGCCAGCTCCTTTCATTCAGTCAGTAGCTTCAAACATTTCTGGTATATGAAAAACATGTTTTTCAATGGCAAAAATCAATGAATATTGTAAATGCACAAACAGTAATATCTCCACATTGCAAGGTGCAATTCTGAAATTTTTTGCTTTTTCCTGTTAATCCTAGCATGATAAAGAAGATTCAAAGAGAGTGAGATGCCAGCTCCTTTCATTCAGTCAGTAGCTTCAAACATTTCTGGTATATGAAAAACATGTTTTTCAATGGCAAAAATCAATGAATATTGTAAATGCACAAACAGTAATATCTCCACATTGCAAGGTGCAATTCTGAAATTTTTTGCTTTTTCCTGCTAATCCTAGCATGATAAAGAAGATTCAAAGAGAGTGAGATGCCAGCTCCTTTCAATCAGTCAGTAGCTTCAAACATTTCTGGTATATGAAAAACATGTTTTTCAATGGCAAAAATCAATGAATATTGTAAATGCACAAACAGTAATATCTCCACATTGCACGGTGCAATTCTGAAATTTTTTGCTTTTTCCTGCTAATCCTAGCATGATAAAGAAGATTCAAAGAGAGTGAGATGCCAGCTCCTTTCATTCAGTCAGTAGCTTCAAACATTTCTGGACGTTTTTCAATGGCAAAAATCAATGAATATTGTAAATGCACAAACAGTAATATCTCCACATTGCAAGGTGCAATTCTGAAATTTTTTGCTTTTTCCTGTTAATCCTAGCATGATAAAGAAGATTCAAAGAGAGTGAGATGCCAGCTCCTTTCATTCAGTCAGTAGCTTCAAACATTTCTGGTATATGAAAAACATGTTTTTCAATGGCAAAAATCAATGAATATTGTAAATGCACAAACAGTAATATCTCCACATTGCACGGTGCAATTCTGAAATTTTTAGCTTTTTCCTGTTAATCCTAGCATGATAAAGAAGATTCAAAGAGAGTGAGATGCCAGCTCCTTTCATTCAGTCAGTAGCTTCAAACATTTCTGGTATATGAAAAACATGTTTTTCAATGGCAAAAATCAATGAATATTGTAAATGCACAAACAGTAATATCTCCACATTGCAAGGTGCAATTCTGAAATTTTTTGCTTTTTCCTGTTAATCCTAGCATGATAAAGAAGATTCAAAGAGAGTGAGATGCCAGCTCCTTTCATTCAGTCAGTAGCTTCAAACATTTCTGGTATATGAAAAACATGTTTTTCAATGGCATAAATCAATGAATATTGTAAATGCACAAACAGTAATATCTCCACATTGCAAGGTGCAATTCTGAAATTTTTTGCTTTTTCCTGCTAATCCTAGCATGATAAAGAAGATTCAAAGAGAGTGAGATGCCAGCTCCTTTCATTCAGTCAGTAGCTTCAAACATTTCTGGTATATGAAAAACATGTTTTTCAATGGCAAAAATCAATGAATATTGTAAATGCACAAACAGTAATATCTCCACATTGCACGGTGCAATTCTGAAATTTTTAGCTTTTTCCTGTTAATCCTAGCATGATAAAGAAGATTCAAAGAGAGTGAGATGCCAGCTCCTTTCATTCAGTCAGTAGCTTCAAACATTTCTGGTATATGAAAAACATGTTTTTCAATGGCAAAAATCAATGAATATTGTAAATGCACAAACAGTAATATCTCCACATTGCAAGGTGCAATTCTGAAATTTTTTGCTTTTTCCTGCTAATCCTAGCATGATAAAGAAGATTCAAAGAGAGTGAGATGCCAGCTCCTTTCATTCAGTCAGTAGATTCAAACATTTCTGGTATATGAAAAACATGTTTTTCAATGGCAAAAATCAATGAATATTGTAAATGCACAAACAGTAATATCTCCACATTGCACGGTGCAATTCTGAAATTTTTAGCTTTTTCCTGTTAATCCTAGCATGATAAAGAAGATTCAAAGAGAGTGAGATGCCAGCTCCTTTCATTCAGTCAGTAGCTTCAAACATTTCTGGTATATGAAAAACATGTTTTTCAATGGCAAAAATCAATGAATATTGTAAATGCACAAACAGTAATATCTCCACATTGCAAGGTGCAATTCTGAAATTTTTTGCTTTTTCCTGTTAATCCTAGCATGATAAAGAAGATTCAAAGAGAGTGAGATGCCAGCTCCTTTCATTCAGTCAGTAGCTTCAAACATTTCTGGTATATGAAAAACATGTTTTTCAATGGCAAAAATCAATGAATATTGTAAATGCACAAACAGTAATATCTCCACATTGCAAGGTGCAATTCTGAAATTTTTTGCTTTTTCCTGTTAATCCTAGCATGATAAAGAAGATTCAAAGAGAGTGAGATGCCAGCTCCTTTCATTCAGTCAGTAGCTTCAAACATTTCTGGTATATGAAAAACATGTTTTTCAATGGCAAAAATCAATGAATATTGTAAATGCACAAACAGTAATATCTCCACATTGCAAGGTGCAATTCTGAAATTTTTTGCTTTTTCCTGCTAATCCTAGCATGATAAAGAAGATTCAAAGAGAGTGAGATGCCAGCTCCTTTCAATCAGTCAGTAGCTTCAAACATTTCTGGTATATGAAAAACATGTTTTTCAATGGCAAAAATCAATGAATATTGTAAATGCACAAACAGTAATATCTCCACATTGCACGGTGCAATTCTGAAATTTTTTGCTTTTTCCTGCTAATCCTAGCATGATAAAGAAGATTCAAAGAGAGTGAGATGCCAGCTCCTTTCATTCAGTCAGTAGCTTCAAACATTTCTGGACGTTTTTCAATGGCAAAAATCAATGAATATTGTAAATGCACAAACAGTAATATCTCCACATTGCAAGGTGCAATTCTGAAATTTTTTGCTTTTTCCTGTTAATCCTAGCATGATAAAGAAGATTCAAAGAGAGTGAGATGCCAGCTCCTTTCATTCAGTCAGTAGCTTCAAACATTTCTGGTATATGAAAAACATGTTTTTCAATGGCAAAAATCAATGAATATTGTAAATGCACAAACAGTAATATCTCCACATTGCACGGTGCAATTCTGAAATTTTTAGCTTTTTCCTGTTAATCCTAGCATGATAAAGAAGATTCAAAGAGAGTGAGATGCCAGCTCCTTTCATTCAGTCAGTAGCTTCAAACATTTCTGGTATATGAAAAACATGTTTTTCAATGGCAAAAATCAATGAATATTGTAAATGCACAAACAGTAATATCTACACATTGCACGGTGCAATTCTGAAATTTTTAGCTTTTTCCTGTTAATCCTAGCATGATAAAGAAGATTCAAAGAGAGTGAGATGCCAGCTCCTTTCATTCAGTCAGTAGCTTCAAACATTTCTGGTATATGAAAAACATGTTTTTCAATGGCAAAAATCAATGAATATTGTAAATGCACAAACAGTAATATCTCCACATTGCAAGGTGCAATTCTGAAATTTTTTGCTTTTTCCTGCTAATCCTAGCATGATAAAGAAGATTCAAAGAGAGTGAGATGCCAGCTCCTTTCATTCAGTCAGTAGCTTCAAACATTTCTGGTATATGAAAAACATGTTTTTCAATGGCAAAAATCAATGAATATTGTAAATGCACAAACAGTAATATCTCCACATTGCAAGGTGCAATTCTGAAATTTTTTGCTTTTTCCTGTTAATCCTAGCATGATAAAGAAGATTCAAAGAGAGTGAGATGCCAGCTCCTTTCATTCAGTCAGTAGCTTCAAACATTTCTGGTATATGAAAAACATGTTTTTCAATGGCAAAAATCAATGAATATTGTAAATGCACAAACAGTAATATCTCCACATTGCAAGGTGCAATTCTGAAATTTTTTGCTTTTTCCTGCTAATCCTAGCATGATAAAGAAGATTCAAAGAGAGTGAGATGCCAGCTCCTTGCATTCAGTCAGTAGCTTCAAACATTTCTGGTATATGAAAAACATGTTTTTCAATGGCAAAAATCAATGAATATTGTAAATGCACAAACAGTAATATCTCCACATTGCACGGTGCAATTCTGAAATTTTTAGCTTTTTCCTGTTAATCCTAGCATGATAAAGAAGATTCAAAGAGAGTGAGATGCCAGCTCCTTTCATTCAGTCAGTAGCTTCAAACATTTCTGGACGTTTTTCAATGGCAAAAATCAATGAATATTGTAAATGCACAAACAGTAATATCTCCACATTGCAAGGTGCAATTCTGAAATTTTTTGCTTTTTCCTGTTAATCCTAGCATGATAAAGAAGATTCAAAGAGAGTGATATGCCAGCTCCTTTCATTCAGTCAGTAGCTTCAAACATTTCTGGTATATGAAAAACATGTTTTTCAATGGCAAAAATCAATGAATATTGTAAATGCACAAACAGTAATATCTCCACATTGCAAGGTGCAATTCTGAAATTTTTTGCTTTTTCCTGTTAATCCTAGCATGATAAAGAAGATTCAAAGAGAGTGAGATGCCAGCTCCTTTCATTCAGTCAGTAGCTTCAAACATTTCTGGTATATGAAAAACATGTTTTTCAATGGCAAAAATCAATGAATATTGTAAATGCACAAACAGTAATATCTCCACATTGCAAGGTGCAATTCTGAAATTTTTTGCTTTTTCCTGCTAATCCTAGCATGATAAAGAAGATTCAAAGAGAGTGAGATGCCAGCTCCTTTCAATCAGTCAGTAGCTTCAAACATTTCTGGTATATGAACAACGTGTTTTTCAATGGCAAAAATCAATGAATATTGTAAATGCACAAACAGTAATATCTCCACATTGCACGGTGCAATTCTGAAATTTTTTGCTTTTTCCTGTTAATCCTAGCATGATAAAGAAGATTCAAAGAGAGTGAGATGCCAGCTCCTTTCATTCAGTCAGTAGCTTCAAACATTTCTGGTATATGAAAAACATGTTTTTCAATGGCAAAAATCAATGAATATTGTAAATGCACAAACAGTAATATCTCCACATTGCACGGTGCAATTCTGAAATTTTTAGCTTTTTCCTGTTAATCCTAGCATGATAAAGAAGATTCAAAGAGAGTGAGATGCCAGCTCCTTTCATTCAGTCAGTAGCTTCAAACATTTCTGGTATATGAAAAACATGTTTTTCAATGGCAAAAATCAATGAATATTGTAAATGCACAAACAGTAATATCTCCACATTGCAAGGTGCAATTCTGAAATTTTTTGCTTTTTCCTGTTAATCCTAGCATGATAAAGAAGATTCAAAGAGAGTGAGATGCCAGCTCCTTTCATTCAGTCAGTAGCTTCAAACATTTCTGGTATATGAAAAACATGTTTTTCAATGGCAAAAATCAATGAATATTGTAAATGCACAAACAGTAATATCTCCACATTGCACGGTGCAATTCTGAAATTTTTAGCTTTTTCCTGTTAATCCTAGCATGATAAAGAAGATTCAAAGAGAGTGAGATGCCAGCTCCTTTCATTCAGTCAGTAGCTTCAAACATTTCTGGTATATGAAAAACATGTTTTTCAATGGCAAAAATCAATGAATATTGTAAATGCACAAACAGTAATATCTCCACATTGCAAGGTGCAATTCTGAAATTTTTTGCTTTTTCCTGTTAATCCTAGCATGATAAAGAAGATTCAAAGAGAGTGAGATGCCAGCTCCTTTCATTCAGTCAGTAGCTTCAAACATTTCTGGTATATGAAAAACATGTTTTTCAATGGCATAAATCAATGAATATTGTAAATGCACAAACAGTAATATCTCCACATTGCAAGGTGCAATTCTGAAATTTTTTGCTTTTTCCTGCTAATCCTAGCATGATAAAGAAGATTCAAAGAGAGTGAGATGCCAGCTCCTTTCATTCAGTCAGTAGCTTCAAACATTTCTGGTATATGAAAAACATGTTTTTCAATGGCAAAAATCAATGAATATTGTAAATGCACAAACAGTAATATCTCCACATTGCACGGTGCAATTCTGAAATTTTTAGCTTTTTCCTGTTAATCCTAGCATGATAAAGAAGATTCAAAGAGAGTGAGATGCCAGCTCCTTTCATTCAGTCAGTAGCTTCAAACATTTCTGGTATATGAAAAACATGTTTTTCAATGGCAAAAATCAATGAATATTGTAAATGCACAAACAGTAATATCTCCACATTGCAAGGTGCAATTCTGAAATTTTTTGCTTTTTCCTGCTAATCCTAGCATGATAAAGAAGATTCAAAGAGAGTGAGATGCCAGCTCCTTTCATTCAGTCAGTAGCTTCAAACATTTCTGGTATATGAAAAACATGTTTTTCAATGGCAAAAATCAATGAATATTGTAAATGCACAAACAGTAATATCTCCACATTGCACGGTGCAATTCTGAAATTTTTAGCTTTTTCCTGTTAATCCTAGCATGATAAAGAAGATTCAAAGAGAGTGAGATGCCAGCTCCTTTCATTCAGTCAGTAGCTTCAAACATTTCTGGTATATGAAAAACATGTTTTTCAATGGCAAAAATCAATGAATATTGTAAATGCACAAACAGTAATATCTCCACATTGCAAGGTGCAATTCTGAAATTTTTTGCTTTTTCCTGTTAATCCTAGCATGATAAAGAAGATTCAAAGAGAGTGAGATGCCAGCTCCTTTCATTCAGTCAGTAGCTTCAAACATTTCTGGTATATGAAAAACATGTTTTTCAATGGCAAAAATCAATGAATATTGTAAATGCACAAACAGTAATATCTCCACATTGCAAGGTGCAATTCTGAAATTTTTTGCTTTTTCCTGTTAATCCTAGCATGATAAAGAAGATTCAAAGAGAGTGAGATGCCAGCTCCTTTCATTCAGTCAGTAGCTTCAAACATTTCTGGTATATGAAAAACATGTTTTTCAATGGCAAAAATCAATGAATATTGTAAATGCACAAACAGTAATATCTCCACATTGCAAGGTGCAATTCTGAAATTTTTTGCTTTTTCCTGCTAATCCTAGCATGATAAAGAAGATTCAAAGAGAGTGAGATGCCAGCTCCTTGCATTCAGTCAGTAGCTTCAAACATTTCTGGTATATGAAAAACATGTTTTTCAATGGCAAAAATCAATGAATATTGTAAATGCACAAACAGTAATATCTCCACATTGCACGGTGCAATTCTGAAATTTTTAGCTTTTTCCTGTTAATCCTAGCATGATAAAGAAGATTCAAAGAGAGTGAGATGCCAGCTCCTTTCAGTCAGTAGCTTCAAACATTTCTGGACGTTTTTCAATGGCAAAAATCAATGAATATTGTAAATGCACAAACAGTAATATCTCCACATTGCAAGGTGCAATTCTGAAATTTTTTGCTTTTTCCTGTTAATCCTAGCATGATAAAGAAGATTCAAAGAGAGTGATATGCCAGCTCCTTTCATTCAGTCAGTAGCTTCAAACATTTCTGGTATATGAAAAACATGTTTTTCAATGGCAAAAATCAATGAATATTGTAAATGCACAAACAGTAATATCTCCACATTGCAAGGTGCAATTCTGAAATTTTTTGCTTTTTCCTGTTAATCCTAGCATGATAAAGAAGATTCAAAGAGAGTGAGATGCCAGCTCCTTTCATTCAGTCAGTAGCTTCAAACATTTCTGGTATATGAAAAACATGTTTTTCAATGGCAAAAATCAATGAATATTGTAAATGCACAAACAGTAATATCTCCACATTGCAAGGTGCAATTCTGAAATTTTTTGCTTTTTCCTGCTAATCCTAGCATGATAAAGAAGATTCAAAGAGAGTGAGATGCCAGCTCCTTTCATTCAGTCAGTAGCTTCAAACATTTCTGGTATATGGAAAAACATGTTTTTCAATGGCAAAAATCAATGAATATTGTAAATGCACAAACAGTAATATCTCCACATTGCAAGGTGCAATTCTGAAATTTTTTGCTTTTTCCTGCTAATCCTAGCATGATAAAGAAGATTCAAAGAGAGTGAGATGCCAGCTCCTTTCATTCAGTCAGTAGCTTCAAACATTTCTGGTATATGAAAAACATGTTTTTCAATGGCAAAAATCAATGAATATTGTAAATGCACAAACAGTAATATCTCCACATTGCACGGTGCAATTCTGAAATTTTTAGCTTTTTCCTGTTAATCCTAGCATGATAAAGAAGATTCAAAGAGAGTGAGATGCCAGCTCCTTTCATTCAGTCAGTAGCTTCAAACATTTCTGGTATATGAAAAACATGTTTTTCAATGGCAAAAATCAATGAATATTGTAAATGCACAAACAGTAATATCTCCACATTGCACGGTGCAATTCTGAAATTTTTAGCTTTTTCCTGTTAATCCTAGCATGATAAAGAAGATTCAAAGAGAGTGAGATGCCAGCTCCTTTCATTCAGTCAGTAGCTTCAAACATTTCTGGTATATGAAAAACATGTTTTTCAATGGCAAAAATCAATGAATATTGTAAATGCACAAACAGTAATATCTCCACATTGCAAGGTGCAATTCTGAAATTTTTTGCTTTTTCCTGCTAATCCTAGCATGATAAAGAAGATTCAAAGAGAGTGAGATGCCAGCTCCTTGCATTCAGTCAGTAGCTTCAAACATTTCTGGTATATGAAAAACATGTTTTTCAATGGCAAAAATCAATGAATATTGTAAATGCACAAACAGTAATATCTCCACATTGCACGGTGCAATTCTGAAATTTTTAGCTTTTTCCTGTTAATCCTAGCATGATAAAGAAGATTCAAAGAGAGTGAGATGCCAGCTCCTTTCATTCAGTCAGTAGCTTCAAACATTTCGTATATGAAAAAACGTTTTTCAATGGCAAAAATCAATGAATATTGTAAATGCACAAACAGTAATATCTCCACATTGCAAGGTGCAATTCTGAAATTTTTTGCTTTTTCCTGTTAATCCTAGCATGATAAAGAAGATTCAAAGAGAGTGATATGCCAGCTCCTTTCATTCAGTCAGTAGCTTCAAACATTTCTGGTATATGAAAAACATGTTTTTCAATGGCAAAAATCAATGAATATTGTAAATGCACAAACAGTAATATCTCCACATTGCAAGGTGCAATTCTGAAATTTTTTGCTTTTTCCTGTTAATCCTAGCATGATAAAGAAGATTCAAAGAGAGTGAGATGCCAGCTCCTTTCATTCAGTCAGTAGCTTCAAACATTTCTGGTATATGAAAAACATGTTTTTCAATGGCAAAAATCAATGAATATTGTAAATGCACAAACAGTAATATCTCCACATTGCAAGGTGCAATTCTGAAATTTTTTGCTTTTTCCTGCTAATCCTAGCATGATAAAGAAGATTCAAAGAGAGTGAGATGCCAGCTCCTTTCAATCAGTCAGTAGCTTCAAACATTTCTGGTATATGAAAAACATGTTTTTCAATGGCAAAAATCAATGAATATTGTAAATGCACAAACAGTAATATCTCCACATTGCACGGTGCAATTCTGAAATTTTTTGCTTTTTCCTGCTAATCCTAGCATGATAAAGAAGATTCAAAGAGAGTGAGATGCCAGCTCCTTTCATTCAGTCAGTAGCTTCAAACATTTCTGGACGTTTTTCAATGGCAAAAATCAATGAATATTGTAAATGCACAAACAGTAATATCTCCACATTGCAAGGTGCAATTCTGAAATTTTTTGCTTTTTCCTGCTAATCCTAGCATGATAAAGAAGATTCAAAGAGAGTGAGATGCCAGCTCCTTTCATTCAGTCAGTAGCTTCAAACATTTCTGGTATATGAAAAACATGTTTTTCAATGGCAAAAATCAATGAATATTGTAAATGCACAAACAGTAATATCTCCCCATTGCACGGTGCAATTCTGAAATTTTTAGCTTTTTCCTGTTAATCCTAGCATGATAAAGAAGATTCAAAGAGAGTGAGATGCCAGCTCCTTTCATTGTCAGTAGCTTCAAACATTTCTGGTATATGAAAAACATGTTTTTCAATGGCAAAAATCAATGAATATTGTAAATGCACAAACAGTAATATCTCCACATTGCACGGTGCAATTCTGAAATTTTTAGCTTTTTCCTGTTAATCCTAGCATGATAAAGAAGATTCAAAGAGAGTGAGATGCCAGCTCCTTTCATTCAGTCAGTAGCTTCAAACATTTCTGGTATATGAAAAACATGTTTTTCAATGGCAAAAATCAATGAATATTGTAAATGCACAAACAGTAATATCTCCACATTGCAAGGTGCAATTCGGAAATTTTTTGCTTTTTCCTGCTAATCCTAGCATGATAAAGAAGATTCAAAGAGAGTGAGATGCCAGCTCCTTGCATTCAGTCAGTAGCTTCAAACATTTCTGGTATATGAAAAACATGTTTTTCAATGGCAAAAATCAATGAATATTGTAAATGCACAAACAGTAATATCTCCACATTGCACGGTGCAATTCTGAAATTTTTAGCTTTTTCCTGTTAATCCTAGCATGATAAAGAAGATTCAAAGAGAGTGAGATGCCAGCTCCTTTCATTCAGTCAGTAGCTTCAAACATTTCTGGACGTTTTTCAATGGCAAAAATCAATGAATATTGTAAATGCACAAACAGTAATATCTCCACATTGCAAGGTGCAATTCTGAAATTTTTTGCTTTTTCCTGTTAATCCTAGCATGATAAAGAAGATTCAAAGAGAGTGATATGCCAGCTCCTTTCATTCAGTCAGTAGCTTCAAACATTTCTGGTATATGAAAAACATGTTTTTCAATGGCAAAAATCAATGAATATTGTAAATGCACAAACAGTAATATCTCCACATTGCAAGGTGCAATTCTGAAATTTTTTGCTTTTTCCTGTTAATCCTAGCATGATAAAGAAGATTCAAAGAGAGTGAGATGCCAGCTCCTTTCATTCAGTCAGTAGCTTCAAACATTTCTGGTATATGAAAAACATGTTTTTCAATGGCAAAAATCAATGAATATTGTAAATGCACAAACAGTAATATCTCCACATTGCAAGGTGCAATTCTGAAATTTTTTGCTTTTTCCTGCTAATCCTAGCATGATAAAGAAGATTCAAAGAGAGTGAGATGCCAGCTCCTTTCATTCAGTCAGTAGCTTCAAACATTTCTGGTATATGAAAAACATGTTTTTCAATGGCAAAAATCAATGAATATTGTAAATGCACAAACAGTAATATCTCCACATTGCACGGTGCAATTCTGAAATTTTTAGCTTTTTCCTGTTAATCCTAGCATGATAAAGAAGATTCAAAGAGAGTGAGATGCCAGCTCCTTTCATTCAGTCAGTAGCTTCAAACATTTCTGGTATATGAAAAACATGTTTTTCAATGGCAAAAATCAATGAATATTGTAAATGCACAAACAGTAATATCTCCACATTGCAAGGTGCAATTCTGAAATTTTTTGCTTTTTCCTGTTAATCCTAGCATGATAAAGAAGATTCAAAGAGAGTGAGATGCCAGCTCCTTTCATTCAGTCAGTAGCTTCAAACATTTCTGGTATATGAAAAACATGTTTTTCAATGGCAAAAATCAATGAATATTGTAAATGCACAAACAGTAATATCTCCACATTGCAAGGTGCAATTCTGAAATTTTTTGCTTTTTCCTGTTAATCCTAGCATGATAAAGAAGATTCAAAGAGAGTGAGATGCCAGCTCCTTTCATTCAGTCAGTAGCTTCAAACATTTCTGGTATATGAAAAACATGTTTTTCAATGGCAAAAATCAATGAATATTGTAAATGCACAAACAGTAATATCTCCACATTGCAAGGTGCAATTCTGAAATTTTTTGCTTTTTCCTGCTAATCCTAGCATGATAAAGAAGATTCAAAGAGAGTGAGATGCCAGCTCCTTGCATTCAGTCAGTAGCTTCAAACATTTCTGGTATATGAAAAACATGTTTTTCAATGGCAAAAATCAATGAATATTGTAAATGCACAAACAGTAATATCTCCACATTGCAAGGTGCAATTCTGAAATTTTTTGCTTTTTCCTGCTAATCCTAGCATGATAAAGAAGATTCAAAGAGAGTGAGATGCCAGCTCCTTTCAATCAGTCAGTAGCTTCAAACATTTCTGGTATATGAAAAACATGTTTTTCAATGGCAAAAATCAATGAATATTGTAAATGCACAAACAGTAATATCTCCACATTGCAAGGTGCAATTCTGAAATTTTTTGCTTTTTCCTGCTAATCCTAGCATGATAAAGAAGATTCAAAGAGAGTGAGATGCCAGCTCCTTGCATTCAGTCAGTAGCTTCAAACATTTCTGGTATATGAAAAACATGTTTTTCAATGGCAAAAATCAATGAATATTGTAAATGCACAAACAGTAATATCTCCACATTGCAAGGTGCAATTCTGAAATTTTTTGCTTTTTCCTGCTAATCCTAGCATGATAAAGAAGATTCAAAGAGAGTGAGATGCCAGCTCCTTTCAATCAGTCAGTAGCTTCAAACATTTCTGGTATATGAAAAACATGTTTTTCAATGGCAAAAATCAATGAATATTGTAAATGCACAAACAGTAATATCTCCACATTGCACGGTGCAATTCTGAAATTTTTTGCTTTTTCCTGCTAATCCTAGCATGATAAAGAAGATTCAAAGAGAGTGAGATGCCAGCTCCTTTCATTCAGTCAGTAGCTTCAAACATTTCTGGACGTTTTTCAATGGCAAAAATCAATGAATATTGTAAATGCACAAACAGTAATATCTCCACATTGCAAGGTGCAATTCTGAAATTTTTTGCTTTTTCCTGTTAATCCTAGCATGATAAAGAAGATTCAAAGAGAGTGAGATGCCAGCTCCTTTCATTCAGTCAGTAGCTTCAAACATTTCTGGTATATGAAAAACATGTTTTTCAATGGCAAAAATCAATGAATATTGTAAATGCACAAACAGTAATATCTCCACATTGCAAGGTGCAATTCTGAAATTTTTTGCTTTATCCTGCTAATCCTAGCATGATAAAGAAGATTCAAAGAGAGTGAGATGCCAGCTCCTTTCATTCAGTCAGTAGCTTCAAACATTTCTGGTATATGAAAAACATGTTTTTCAATGGCAAAAATCAATGAATATTGTAAATGCACAAACAGTAATATCTCCACATTGCAAGGTGCAATTCGGAAATTTTTTGCTTTTTCCTGCTAATCCTAGCATGATAAAGAAGATTCAAAGAGAGTGAGATGCCAGCTCCTTTCATTCAGTCAGTAGCTTCAAACATTTCTGGTATATGAAAAACATGTTTTTCAATGGCAAAAATCAATGAATATTGTAAATGCACAAACAGTAATATCTCCACATTGCACGGTGCAATTCTGAAATTTTTAGCTTTTTCCTGTTAATCCTAGCATGATAAAGAAGATTCAAAGAGAGTGAGATGCCAGCTCCTTTCATTCAGTCAGTAGCTTCAAACATTTCTGGTATATGAAAAACATGTTTTTCAATGGCAAAAATCAATGAATATTGTAAATGCACAAACAGTAATATCTCCACATTGCAAGGTGCAATTCTGAAATTTTTTGCTTTTTCCTGTTAATCCTAGCATGATAAAGAAGATTCAAAGAGAGTGAGATGCCAGCTCCTTTCATTCAGTCAGTAGCTTCAAACATTTCTGGTATATGAAAAACATGTTTTTCAATGGCATAAATCAATGAATATTGTAAATGCACAAACAGTAATATCTCCACATTGCAAGGTGCAATTCTGAAATTTTTTGCTTTTTCCTGCTAATCCTAGCATGATAAAGAAGATTCAAAGAGAGTGAGATGCCAGCTCCTTTCATTCAGTCAGTAGCTTCAAACATTTCTGGTATATGAAAAACATGTTTTTCAATGGCAAAAATCAATGAATATTGTAAATGCACAAACAGTAATATCTCCACATTGCACAGTGCAATTCTGAAATTTTTAGCTTTTTCCTGTTAATCCTAGCATGATAAAGAAGATTCAAAGAGAGTGAGATGCCAGCTCCTTTCATTCAGTCAGTAGCTTCAAACATTTCTGGTATATGAAAAACATGTTTTTCAATGGCAAAAATCAATGAATATTGTAAATGCACAAACAGTAATATCTCCACATTGCAAGGTGCAATTCTGAAATTTTTTGCTTTTTCCTGCTAATCCTAGCATGATAAAGAAGATTCAAAGAGAGTGAGATGCCAGCTCCTTTCATTCAGTCAGTAGCTTCAAACATTTCTGGTATATGAAAAACATGTTTTTCAATGGCAAAAATCAATGAATATTGTAAATGCACAAACAGTAATATCTCCACATTGCACGGTGCAATTCTGAAATTTTTAGCTTTTTCCTGTTAATCCTAGCATGATAAAGAAGATTCAAAGAGAGTGAGATGCCAGCTACTTTCATTCAGTCAGTAGCTTCAAACATTTCTGGTATATGAAAAACATGTTTTTCAATGGCAAAAATCAATGAATATTGTAAATGCACAAACAGTAATATCTCCACATTGCAAGGTGCAATTCTGAAATTTTTTGCTTTTTCCTGTTAATCCTAGCATGATAAAGAAGATTCAAAGAGAGTGAGATGCCAGCTCCTTTCATTCAGTCAGTAGCTTCAAACATTTCTGGTATATGAAAAACATGTTTTTCAATGGCAAAAATCAATGAATATTGTAAATGCACAAACAGTAATATCTCCACATTGCAAGGTGCAATTCTGAAATTTTTTGCTTTTTCCTGCTAATCCTAGCATGATAAAGAAGATTCAAAGAGAGTGAGATGCCAGCTCCTTGCATTCAGTCAGTAGCTTCAAACATTTCTGGTATATGAAAAACATGTTTTTCAATGGCAAAAATCAATGAATATTGTAAATGCACAAACAGTAATATCTCCACATTGCAAGGTGCAATTCTGAAATTTTTTGCTTTTTCCTGTTAATCCTAGCATGATAAAGAAGATTCAAAGAGAGTGAGATGCCAGCTCCTTTCATTCAGTCAGTAGCTTCAAACATTTCTGGTATATGAAAAACATGTTTTTCAATGGCAAAAATCAATGAATATTGTAAATGCACAAACAGTAATATCTCCACATTGCAAGGTGCAATTCTGAAATTTTTTGCTTTTTCCTGCTAATCCTAGCATGATAAAGAAGATTCAAAGAGAGTGAGATGCCAGCTCCTTTCATTCAGTCAGTAGCTTCAAACATTTCTGGTATATGAAAAACATGTTTTTCAATGGCAAAAATCAATGAATATTGTAAATGCACAAACAGTAATATCTCCACATTGCACGGTGCAATTCTGAAATTTTTTGCTTTTTCCTGCTAATCCTAGCATGATAAAGAAGATTCAAAGAGAGTGAGATGCCAGCTCCTTTCATTCAGTCAGTAGCTTCAAACATTTCTGGAACATGTTTTTCAATGGCAAAAATCAATGAATATTGTAAATGCACAAACAGTAATATCTCCACATTGCAAGGTGCAATTCTGAAATTTTTTGCTTTTTCCTGTTAATCCTAGCATGATAAAGAAGATTCAAAGAGAGTGAGATGCCAGCTCCTTTCATTCAGTCAGTAGCTTCAAACATTTCTGGTATATGAAAAACATGTTTTTCAATGGCATAAATCAATGAATATTGTAAATGCACAAACAGTAATATCTCCACATTGCAAGGTGCAATTCTGAAATTTTTTGCTTTTTCCTGCTAATCCTAGCATGATAAAGAAGATTCAAAGAGAGTGAGATGCCAGCTCCTTTCATTCAGTCAGTAGCTTCAAACATTTCTGGTATATGAAAAACATGTTTTTCAATGGCAAAAATCAATGAATATTGTAAATGCACAAACAGTAATATCTCCACATTGCACGGTGCAATTCTGAAATTTTTAGCTTTTTCCTGTTAATCCTAGCATGATAAAGAAGATTCAAAGAGAGTGAGATGCCAGCTCCTTTCATTCAGTCAGTAGCTTCAAACATTTCTGGTATATGAAAAACATGTTTTTCAATGGCAAAAATCAATGAATATTGTAAATGCACAAACAGTAATATCTCCACATTGCAAGGTGCAATTCTGAAATTTTTTGCTTTTTCCTGCTAATCCTAGCATGATAAAGAAGATTCAAAGAGAGTGAGATGCCAGCTCCTTTCATTCAGTCAGTAGCTTCAAACATTTCTGGTATATGAAAAACATGTTTTTCAATGGCAAAAATCAATGAATATTGTAAATGCACAAACAGTAATATCTCCACATTGCACGGTGCAATTCTGAAATTTTTAGCTTTTTCCTGTTAATCCTAGCATGATAAAGAAGATTCAAAGAGAGTGAGATGCCAGCTCCTTTCATTCAGTCAGTAGCTTCAAACATTTCTGGTATATGAAAAACATGTTTTTCAATGGCAAAAATCAATGAATATTGTAAATGCACAAACAGTAATATCTCCACATTGCAAGGTGCAATTCTGAAATTTTTTGCTTTTTCCTGTTAATCCTAGCATGATAAAGAAGATTCAAAGAGAGTGAGATGCCAGCTCCTTTCATTCAGTCAGTAGCTTCAAACATTTCTGGTATATGAAAAACATGTTTTTCAATGGCAAAAATCAATGAATATTGTAAATGCACAAACAGTAATATCTCCACATTGCAAGGTGCAATTCTGAAATTTTTTGCTTTTTCCTGTTAATCCTAGCATGATAAAGAAGATTCAAAGAGAGTGAGATGCCAGCTCCTTTCATTCAGTCAGTAGCTTCAAACATTTCTGGTATATGAAAAACATGTTTTTCAATGGCAAAAATCAATGAATATTGTAAATGCACAAACAGTAATATCTCCACATTGCAAGGTGCAATTGAAATTTTTTGCTTTTTCCTGCTAATCCTAGCATGATAAAGAAGATTCAAAGAGAGTGAGATGCCAGCTCCCTTGCATTCAGTCAGTAGCTTCAAACATTTCTGGTATATGAAAAACATGTTTTTCAATGGCAAAAATCAATGAATATTGTAAATGCACAAACAGTAATATCTCCACATTGCACGGTGCAATTCTGAAATTTTTAGCTTTTTCCTGTTAATCCTAGCATGATAAAGAAGATTCAAAGAGAGTGAGATGCCAGCTCCTTTCAGTCAGTAGCTTCAAACATTTCTGGTAATGAAAACATGTTTTTCAATGGCAAAAATCAATGAATATTGTAAATGCACAAACAGTAATATCTCCACATTGCAAGGTGCAATTCTGAAATTTTTTGCTTTTTCCTGTTAATCCTAGCATGATAAAGAAGATTCAAAGAGAGTGATATGCCAGCTCCTTTCATTCAGTCAGTAGCTTCAAACATTTCTGGTATATGAAAAACATGTTTTTCAATGGCAAAAATCAATGAATATTGTAAATGCACAAACAGTAATATCTCCACATTGCAAGGTGCAATTCTGAAATTTTTTGCTTTTTCCTGTTAATCCTAGCATGATAAAGAAGATTCAAAGAGAGTGAGATGCCAGCTCCTTTCATTCAGTCAGTAGCTTCAAACATTTCTGGTATATGAAAAACATGTTTTTCAATGGCAAAAATCAATGAATATTGTAAATGCACAAACAGTAATATCTCCACATTGCAAGGTGCAATTCTGAAATTTTTTGCTTTTTCCTGCTAATCCTAGCATGATAAAGAAGATTCAAAGAGAGTGAGATGCCAGCTCCTTTCATTCAGTCAGTAGCTTCAAACATTTCTGGACGTTTTTCAATGGCAAAAATCAATGAATATTGTAAATGCACAAACAGTAATATCTCCACATTGCAAGGTGCAATTCTGAAATTTTTTGCTTTTTCCTGCTAATCCTAGCATGATAAAGAAGATTCAAAGAGAGTGAGATGCCAGCTCCTTCATTCAGTCAGTAGCTTCAAACATTTCTGGTATATGAAAAACATGTTTTTCAATGGCAAAAATCAATGAATATTGTAAATGCACAAACAGTAATATCTCCACATTGCACGGTGCAATTCTGAAATTTTTAGCTTTTTCCTGTTAATCCTAGCATGATAAAGAAGATTCAAAGAGAGTGAGATGCCAGCTCCTTTCATTCAGTCAGTAGCTTCAAACATTTCTGGTATATGAAAAACATGTTTTTCAATGGCAAAAATCAATGAATATTGTAAATGCACAAACAGTAATATCTCCACATTGCACGGTGCAATTCTGAAATTTTTAGCTTTTTCCTGTTAATCCTAGCATGATAAAGAAGATTCAAAGAGAGTGAGATGCCAGCTCCTTTCATTCAGTCAGTAGCTTCAAACATTTCTGGTATATGAAAAACATGTTTTTCAATGGCAAAAATCAATGAATATTGTAAATGCACAAACAGTAATATCTCCACATTGCAAGGTGCAATTCTGAAATTTTTTGCTTTTTCCTGCTAATCCTAGCATGATAAAGAAGATTCAAAGAGAGTGAGATGCCAGCTCCTTGCATTCAGTCAGTAGCTTCAAACATTTCTGGTATATGAAAAACATGTTTTTCAATGGCAAAAATCAATGAATATTGTAAATGCACAAACAGTAATATCTCCACATTGCACGGTGCAATTCTGAAATTTTTAGCTTTTTCCTGTTAATCCTAGCATGATAAAGAAGATTCAAAGAGAGTGAGATGCCAGCTCCTTTCATTCAGTCAGTAGCTTCAAACATTTCTGGACGTTTTTCAATGGCAAAAATCAATGAATATTGTAAATGCACAAACAGTAATATCTCCACATTGCAAGGTGCAATTCTGAAATTTTTTGCTTTTTCCTGTTAATCCTAGCATGATAAAGAAGATTCAAAGAGAGTGATATGCCAGCTCCTTTCATTCAGTCAGTAGCTTCAAACATTTCTGGTATATGAAAAACATGTTTTTCAATGGCAAAAATCAATGAATATTGTAAATGCACAAACAGTAATATCTCCACATTGCAAGGTGCAATTCTGAAATTTTTTGCTTTTTCCTGTTAATCCTAGCATGATAAAGAAGATTCAAAGAGAGTGAGATGCCAGCTCCTTTCATTCAGTCAGTAGCTTCAAACATTTCTGGTATATGAAAAACATGTTTTTCAATGGCAAAAATCAATGAATATTGTAAATGCACAAACAGTAATATCTCCACATTGCAAGGTGCAATTCTGAAATTTTTTGCTTTTTCCTGCTAATCCTAGCATGATAAAGAAGATTCAAAGAGAGTGAGATGCCAGCTCCTTTCAATCAGTCAGTAGCTTCAAACATTTCTGGTATATGAAAAACATGTTTTTCAATGGCAAAAATCAATGAATATTGTAAATGCACAAACAGTAATATCTCCACATTGCACGGTGCAATTCTGAAATTTTTTGCTTTTCCTGCTAATCCTAGCATGATAAAGAAGATTCAAAGAGAGTGAGATGCCAGCTCCTTTCATTCAGTCAGTAGCTTCAAACATTTCTGGACGTTTTTCAATGGCAAAAATCAATGAATATTGTAAATGCACAAACAGTAATATCTCCACATTGCAAGGTGCAATTCTGAAATTTTTTGCTTTTTCCTGCTAATCCTAGCATGATAAAGAAGATTCAAAGAGAGTGAGATGCCAGCTCCTTTCATTCAGTCAGTAGCTTCAAACATTTCTGGTATATGAAAAACATGTTTTTCAATGGCAAAAATCAATGAATATTGTAAATGCACAAACAGTAATATCTCCACATTGCACGGTGCAATTCTGAAATTTTTAGCTTTTTCCTGTTAATCCTAGCATGATAAAGAAGATTCAAAGAGAGTGAGATGCCAGCTCCTTTCATTCAGTCAGTAGCTTCAAACATTTCTGGTATATGAAAAACATGTTTTTCAATGGCAAAAATCAATGAATATTGTAAATGCACAAACAGTAATATCTCCACATTGCACGGTGCAATTCTGAAATTTTTAGCTTTTTCCTGTTAATCCTAGCATGATAAAGAAGATTCAAAGAGAGTGAGATGCCAGCTCCTTTCATTCAGTCAGTAGCTTCAAACATTTCTGGTATATGAAAAACATGTTTTTCAATGGCAAAAATCAATGAATATTGTAAATGCACAAACAGTAATATCTCCACATTGCAAGGTGCAATTCTGAAATTTTTTGCTTTTTCCTGCTAATCCTAGCATGATAAAGAAGATTCAAAGAGAGTGAGATGCCAGCTCCTTGCATTCAGTCAGTAGCTTCAAACATTTCTGGTATATGAAAAACATGTTTTTCAATGGCAAAAATCAATGAATATTGTAAATGCACAAACAGTAATATCTCCACATTGCACGGTGCAATTCTGAAATTTTTAGCTTTTTCCTGTTAATCCTAGCATTGTAAAGAAGATTCAAAGAGAGTGAGATGCCAGCTCCTTTCATTCAGTCAGTAGCTTCAAACATTTCTGGACGTTTTTCAATGGCAAAAATCAATGAATATTGTAAATGCACAAACAGTAATATCTCCACATTGCAAGGTGCAATTCTGAAATTTTTTGCTTTTTCCTGTTAATCCTAGCATGATAAAGAAGATTCAAAGAGAGTGATATGCCAGCTCCTTTCATTCAGTCAGTAGCTTCAAACATTTCTGGTATATGAAAAACATGTTTTTCAATGGCAAAAATCAATGAATATTGTAAATGCACAAACAGTAATATCTCCACATTGCAAGGTGCAATTCTGAAATTTTTTGCTTTTTCCTGTTAATCCTAGCATGATAAAGAAGATTCAAAGAGAGTGAGATGCCAGCTCCTTTCATTCAGTCAGTAGCTTCAAACATTTCTGGTATATGAAAAACATGTTTTTCAATGGCAAAAATCAATGAATATTGTAATGCACAAACAGTAATATCTCCACATTGCGAGGTGCAATTCTGAAATTTTTTGCTTTTTCCTGCTAATCCTAGCATGATAAAGAAGATTCAAAGAGAGTGAGATGCCAGCTCCTTTCAATCAGTCAGTAGCTTCAAACATTTCTGGTGTATGAAAAACATGTTTTTCAATGGCAAAAATCAATGAATATTGTAAATGCACAAACAGTAATATCTCCACATTGCACGGTGCAATTCTGAAATTTTTTGCTTTTTCCTGCTAATCCTAGCATGATAAAGAAGATTCAAAGAGAGTGAGATGCCAGCTCCTTTCATTCAGTCAGTAGCTTCAAACATTTCTGGTATGAAACCAGTTTTTCAATGGCAAAAATCAATGAATATTGTAAATGCACAAACAGTAATATCTCCACATTGCAAGGTGCAATTCTGAAATTTTTTGCTTTTTCCTGTTAATCCTAGCATGATAAAGAAGATTCAAAGAGAGTGAGATGCCAGCTCCTTTCATTCAGTCAGTAGCTTCAAACATTTCTGGTATATGAAAAACATGTTTTTCAATGGCAAAAATCAATGAATATTGTAAATGCACAAACAGTAATATCTCCACATTGCAAGGTGCAATTCTGAAATTTTTTGCTTTATCCTGCTAATCCTAGCATGATAAAGAAGATTCAGAGAGTGAGATGCCAGCTCCTTTCATTCAGTCAGTAGCTTCAAACATTTCTGGTGTATGAAAAACATGTTTTTCAATGGCAAAAATCAATGAATATTGTAAATGCACAAACAGTAATATCTCCACATTGCAAGGTGCAATTCGGAAATTTTTTGCTTTTTCCTGCTAATCCTAGCATGATAAAGAAGATTCAAAGAGAGTGAGATGCCAGCTCCTTTCATTCAGTCAGTAGCTTCAAACATTTCTGGTATATGAAAAACATGTTTTTCAATGGCAAAAATCAATGAATAATTGTAAATGCACAAACAGTAATATCTCCACATTGCACGGTGCAATTCTGAAATTTTTAGCTTTTTCCTGTTAATCCTAGCATGATCAAGAAGATTCAAAGAGAGTGAGATGCCAGCTCCTTTCATTCAGTCAGTAGCTTCAAACATTTCTGGTATATGAAAAACATGTTTTTCAATGGCAAAAATCAATGAATATTGTAAATGCACAAACAGTAATATCTCCACATTGCAAGGTGCAATTCTGAAATTTTTTGCTTTTTCCTGTTAATCCTAGCATGATAAAGAAGATTCAAAGAGAGTGAGATGCCAGCTCCTTTCATTCAGTCAGTAGCTTCAAACATTTCTGGTATATGAAAAACATGTTTTTCAATGGCATAAATCAATGAATATTGTAAATGCACAAACAGTAATATCTCCACATTGCAAGGTGCAATTCTGAAATTTTTTGCTTTTTCCTGCTAATCCTAGCATGATAAAGAAGATTCAAAGAGAGTGAGATGCCAGCTCCTTTCATTCAGTCAGTAGCTTCAAACATTTCTGGTATATGAAAAACATGTTTTTCAATGGCAAAAATCAATGAATATTGTAAATGCACAAACAGTAATATCTCCACATTGCACGGTGCAATTCTGAAATTTTTAGCTTTTTCCTGTTAATCCTAGCATGATAAAGAAGATTCAAAGAGAGTGAGATGCCAGCTCCTTTCATTCAGTCAGTAGCTTCAAACATTTCTGGTATATGAAAAACAGTTTTTCAATGGCAAAAATCAATGAATATTGTAAATGCACAAACAGTAATATCTCCACATTGCAAGGTGCAATTCTGAAATTTTTTGCTTTTTCCTGCTAATCCTAGCATGATAAAGAAGATTCAAAGAGAGTGAGATGCCAGCTCCTTTCATTCAGTCAGTAGCTTCAAACATTTCTGGTATATGAAAAACATGTTTTTCAATGGCAAAAATCAATGAATATTGTAAATGCACAAACAGTAATATCTCCACATTGCACGGTGCAATTCTGAAATTTTTAGCTTTTTCCTGTTAATCCTAGCATGATAAAGAAGATTCAAAGAGAGTGAGATGCCAGCTCCTTTCATTCAGTCAGTAGCTTCAAACATTTCTGGTATATGAAAAACATGTTTTTCAATGGCAAAAATCAATGAATATTGTAAATGCACAAACAGTAATATCTCCACATTGCACGGTGCAATTCTGAAATTTTTAGCTTTTTCCTGTTAATCCTAGCATGATAAAGAAGATTCAAAGAGAGTGAGATGCCAGCTCCTTTCATTCAGTCAGTAGCTTCAAACATTTCTGGTATATGAAAAACATGTTTTTCAATGGCAAAAATCAATGAATATTGTAAATGCACAAACAGTAATATCTCCACATTGCAAGGTGCAATTCTGAAATTTTTTGCTTTTTCCTGCTAATCCTAGCATGATAAAGAAGATTCAAAGAGAGTGAGATGCCAGCTCCTTGCATTCAGTCAGTAGCTTCAAACATTTCTGGTATATGAAAAACATGTTTTTCAATGGCAAAAATCAATGAATATTGTAAATGCACAAACAGTAATATCTCCACATTGCACGGTGCAATTCTGAAATTTTTAGCTTTTTCCTGTTAATCCTAGCATGATAAAGAAGATTCAAAGAGAGTGAGATGCCAGCTCCTTTCATTCAGTCAGTAGCTTCAAACATTTCTGGACGTTTTTCAATGGCAAAAATCAATGAATATTGTAAATGCACAAACAGTAATATCTCCACATTGCAAGGTGCAATTCTGAAATTTTTTGCTTTTTCCTGTTAATCCTAGCATGATAAAGAAGATTCAAAGAGAGTGATATGCCAGCTCCTTTCATTCAGTCAGTAGCTTCAAACATTTCTGGTATATGAAAAACATGTTTTTCAATGGCAAAAATCAATGAATATTGTAAATGCACAAACAGTAATATCTCCACATTGCAAGGTGCAATTCTGAAATTTTTTGCTTTTTCCTGTTAATCCTAGCATGATAAAGAAGATTCAAAGAGAGTGAGATGCCAGCTCCTTTCATTCAGTCAGTAGCTTCAAACATTTCTGGTATATGAAAAACATGTTTTTCAATGGCAAAAATCAATGAATATTGTAAATGCACAAACAGTAATATCTCCACATTGCAAGGTGCAATTCTGAAATTTTTTGCTTTTTCCTGCTAATCCTAGCATGATAAAGAAGATTCAAAGAGAGTGAGATGCCAGCTCCTTTCAATCAGTCAGTAGCTTCAAACATTTCTGGTATATGAAAAACATGTTTTTCAATGGCAAAAATCAATGAATATTGTAAATGCACAAACAGTAATATCTCCACATTGCACGGTGCAATTCTGAAATTTTTTGCTTTTTCCTGCTAATCCTAGCATGATAAAGAAGATTCAAAGAGAGTGAGATGCCAGCTCCTTTCATTCAGTCAGTAGCTTCAAACATTTCTGGACGTTTTTCAATGGCAAAAATCAATGAATATTGTAAATGCACAAACAGTAATATCTCCACATTGCAAGGTGCAATTCTGAAATTTTTTGCTTTTTCCTGCTAATCCTAGCATGATAAAGAAGATTCAAAGAGAGTGAGATGCCAGCTCCTTTCATTCAGTCAGTAGCTTCAAACATTTCTGGTATATGAAAAACATGTTTTTCAATGGCAAAAATCAATGAATATTGTAAATGCACAAACAGTAATATCTCCACATTGCACGGTGCAATTCTGAAATTTTTAGCTTTTTCCTGTTAATCCTAGCATGATAAAGAAGATTCAAAGAGAGTGAGATGCCAGCTCCTTTCATTCAGTCAGTAGCTTCAAACATTTCTGGTATATGAAAAACATGTTTTTCAATGGCAAAAAATCAATGAATATTGTAAATGCACAAACAGTAATATCTCCACATTGCACGGTGCAATTCTGAAAATTTTTAGCTTTTTCCTGTTAATCCTAGCATGATAAAGAAGATTCAAAGAGAGTGAGATGCCAGCTCCTTTCATTCAGTCAGTAGCTTCAAACATTTCTGGTATATGAAAAACATGTTTTTCAATGGCAAAAATCAATGAATATTGTAAATGCACAAACAGTAATATCTCCACATTGCAAGGTGCAATTCTGAAATTTTTTGCTTTTTCCTGCTAATCCTAGCATGATAAAGAAGATTCAAAGAGAGTGAGATGCCAGCTCCTTGCATTCAGTCAGTAGCTTCAAACATTTCTGGTATATGAAAAACATGTTTTTCAATGGCAAAAATCAATGAATATTGTAAATGCACAAACAGTAATATCTCCACATTGCACGGTGCAATTCTGAAATTTTTAGCTTTTTCCTGTTAATCCTAGCATTGATAAAGAAGATTCAAAGAGAGTGAGATGCCAGCTCCTTTCATTCAGTCAGTAGCTTCAAACATTTCTGGTAATATGAAACTGTTTTTCAATGGCAAAAAATCAATGAATATTGTAAATGCACAAACAGTAATATCTCCACATTGCAAGGTGCAATTCTGAAATTTTTTGCTTTTTCCTGTTAATCCTAGCATGATAAAGAAGATTCAAAGAGAGTGAGATGCCAGCTCCTTTCATTCAGTCAGTAGCTTCAACATTTCTGGTATATGAAAAACATGTTTTTCAATGGCAAAAATCAATGAATATTGTAAATGCACAAACAGTAATATCTCCACATTGCAAGGTGCAATTCTGAAATTTTTTGCTTTTTCCTGTTAATCCTAGCATGATAAAGAAGATTCAAAGAGAGTGAGATGCCAGCTCCTTTCATTCAGTCAGTAGCTTCAAACATTTCTGGTATATGAAAAACATGTTTTTCAATGGCAAAAATCAATGAATATTGTAAATGCACAAACAGTAATATCTCCACATTGCAAGGTGCAATTCTGAAATTTTTTGCTTTTTCCTGCTAATCCTAGCATGATAAAGAAGATTCAAAGAGAGTGAGATGCCAGCTCCTTTCAATCAGTCAGTAGCTTCAAACATTTCTGGTATGAAAAACATGTTTTTCAATGGCAAAAATCAATGAATATTGTAAATGCACAAACAGTAATATCTCCACATTGCACGGGTGCAATTCTGAAATTTTTTGCTTTTTCCTGCTAATCCTAGCATGATAAAGAAGATTCAAAGAGAGTGAGATGCCAGCTCCTTTCATTCAGTCAGTAGCTTCAAACATTTCTGGACGTTTTTCAATGGCAAAAATCAATGAATATTGTAAATGCACAAACAGTAATATCTCCACATTGCAAGGTGCAATTCTGAAATTTTTTGCTTTTTCCTGTTAATCCTAGCATGATAAAGAAGATTCAAAGAGAGTGAGATGCCAGCTCCTTTCATTCAGTCAGTAGCTTCAAACATTTCTGGTATATGAAAAACATGTTTTTCAATGGCAAAAATCAATGAATATTGTAAATGCACAAACAGTAATATCTCCACATTGCAAGGTTGCAATTCTGAAATTTTTTGCTTTTATCCTGCTAATCCTAGCATGATAAAGAAGATTCAGAGAGTGAGATGCCAGCTCCTTTCATTCAGTCAGTAGCTTCAAACATTTCTGGTATATGAAAAACATGTTTTTCAATGGCAAAAATCAATGAATATTGTAAATGCACAAACAGTAATATCTCCACATTGCAAGGTGCAATTCTGAAATTTTTTGCTTTTTCCTGCTAATCCTAGCATGATAAAGAAGATTCAAAGAGAGTGAGATGCCAGCTCCTTTCATTCAGTCAGTAGCTTCAAACATTTCTGGTATATGAAAAACATGTTTTTCAATGGCAAAAATCAATGAATATTGTAAATGCACAAACAGTAATATCTCCACATTGCACGGTGCAATTCTGAAATTTTTAGCTTTTTCCTGTTAATCCTAGCATGATAAAGAAGATTCAAAGAGAGTGAGATGCCAGCTCCTTTCATTCAGTCAGTAGCTTCAAACATTTCTGGTATATGAAAAACATGTTTTTCAATGGCAAAAATCAATGAATATTGTAAATGCACAAACAGTAATATCTCCACATTGCAAGGTGCAATTCTGAAATTTTTTGCTTTTTCCTGTTAATCCTAGCATGATAAAGAAGATTCAAAGAGAGTGAGATGCCAGCTCCTTTCATTCAGTCAGTAGCTTCAAACATTTCTGGTATATGAAAAACATGTTTTTCAATGGCATAAATCAATGAATATTGTAAATGCACAAACAGTAATATCTCCACATTGCAAGGTGCAATTCTGAAATTTTTTGCTTTTTCCTGCTAATCCTAGCATGATAAAGAAGATTCAAAGAGAGTGAGATGCCAGCTCCTTTCATTCAGTCAGTAGCTTCAAACATTTCTGGTATATGAAAAACATGTTTTTCAATGGCAAAAATCAATGAATATTGTAAATGCACAAACAGTAATATCTCCACATTGCACGGTGCAATTCTGAAATTTTTAGCTTTTTCCTGTTAATCCTAGCATGATAAAGAAGATTCAAAGAGAGTGAGATGCCAGCTCCTTTCATTCAGTCAGTAGCTTCAAACATTTCTGGTATATGAAAAACATGTTTTTCAATGGCAAAAATCAATGAATATTGTAAATGCACAAACAGTAATATCTCCACATTGCAAGGTGCAATTCTGAAATTTTTTGCTTTTTCCTGCTAATCCTAGCATGATAAAGAAGATTCAAAGAGAGTGAGATGCCAGCTCCTTTCATTCAGTCAGTAGCTTCAAACATTTCTGGTATATGAAAAACATGTTTTTCAATGGCAAAAATCAATGAATATTGTAAATGCACAAACAGTAATATCTCCACATTGCACGGTGCAATTCTGAAATTTTTAGCTTTTTCCTGTTAATCCTAGCATGATAAAGAAGATTCAAAGAGAGTGAGATGCCAGCTCCTTTCATTCAGTCAGTAGCTTCAAACATTTCTGGTTATGAAAACAAACACGTTTTTCAATGGCAAAAATCAATGAATATTGTAAATGCACAAACAGTAATATCTCCACATTGCAAGGTGCAATTCTGAAATTTTTTGCTTTTTCCTGTTAATCCTAGCATGATAAAGAAGATTCAAAGAGAGTGAGATGCCAGCTCCTTTCATTCAGTCAGTAGCTTCAAACATTTCTGGTATATGAAAAACATGTTTTTCAATGGCAAAAATCAATGAATATTGTAAATGCACAAACAGTAATATCTCCACATTGCAAGGTGCAATTCTGAAATTTTTTGCTTTTTCCTGTTAATCCTAGCATGATAAAGAAGATTCAAAGAGAGTGAGATGCCAGCTCCTTTCATTCAGTCAGTAGCTTCAAACATTTCTGGTATATGAAAAACATGTTTTTCAATGGCAAAATCAATGAATATTGTAAATGCACAAACAGTAATATCTCCACATTGCAAGGTGCAATTCTGAAATTTTTTGCTTTTTCCTGCTAATCCTAGCATGATAAAGAAGATTCAAAGAGAGTGAGATGCCAGCTCCTTTCATTCAGTCAGTAGCTTCAAACATTTCTGGTATATGAACAACATGTTTTTCAATGGCAAAAATCAATGAATATTGTAAATGCACAAACAGTAATATCTCCACATTGCACGGTGCAATTCTGAAATTTTTTGCTTTTCCTGCTAATCCTAGCATGATAAAGAAGATTCAAAGAGAGTGAGATCCAGCTCCTTTCATTCAGTCAGTAGCTTCAAACATTCTGGACGTTTTTCAATGGCAAAATCAATGAATTATTGTAAATGCACAAACAGTAATATCTCCACATTGCAAGGTGCAATTCTGAAATTTTTTGCTTTTTCCTGTTAATCCTAGCATGATAAAGAAGATTCAAAGAGAGTGAGATGCCAGCTCCTTTCATTCAGTCAGTAGCTTCAAACATTTCTGGTATATGAAAACATGTTTTTCAATGGCAAAAATCAATGAATATTGTAAATGCACAAACAGTAATATCTCCACATTGCACGGTGCAATTCTGAAATTTTTAGCTTTTTCCTGTTAATCCTAGCATGATAAAGAAGATTCAAGAGAGTGAGATGCCAGCTCCTTTCATTCAGTCAGTAGCTTCAAACATTTCTGGTATATGAAAAACATGTTTTTCAATGGCAAAAATCAATGAATATTGTAAATGCACAAACAGTAATATCTCCACATTGCAAGGTGCAATTCTGAAATTTTTTGCTTTTTCCTGTTAATCCTAGCATGATAAAGAAGATTCAAAGAGAGTGAGATGCCAGCTCCTTTCATTCAGTCAGTAGCTTCAAACATTTCTGGTATATGAAAAACATGTTTTTCAATGGCAAAAATCAATGAATATTGTAAATGCACAAACAGTAATATCTCCACATTGCAAGGTGCAATTCTGAAATTTTTTGCTTTTTCCTGCTAATCCTAGCATGATAAAGAAGATTCAAAGAGAGTGAGATGCCAGCTCCTTTCATTCAGTCAGTAGCTTCAAACATTTCTGGTATATGAAAAACATGTTTTTCAATGGCAAAAATCAATGAATATTGTAAATGCACAAACAGTAATATCTCCACATTGCACGGTGCAATTCTGAAATTTTTAGCTTTTTCCTGTTAATCCTAGCATGATAAAGAAGATTCAAAGAGAGTGAGATGCCAGCTCCTTTCATTCAGTCAGTAGCTTCAAACATTTCTGGTATATGAAAAACATGTTTTTCAATGGCAAAAATCAATGAATATTGTAAATGCACAAACAGTAATATCTCCACATTGCAAGGTGCAATTCTGAAATTTTTTGCTTTTTCCTGCTAATCCTAGCATGATAAAGAAGATTCAAAGAGAGTGAGATGCCAGCTCCTTTCATTCAGTCAGTAGCTTCAAACATTTCTGGTATATGAAAAACATGTTTTTTCAATGGCAAAAATCAATGAATATTGTAAATGCACAAACAGTAATATCTCCACATTGCACGGTGCAATTCTGAAATTTTTAGCTTTTTCCTGTTAATCCTAGCATGATAAAGAAGATTCAAAGAGAGTGAGATGCCAGCTCCTTTCATTCAGTCAGTAGCTTCAAACATTTCTGGTATATGAAAAACATGTTTTTCAATGGCAAAAATCAATGAATATTGTAAATGCACAAACAGTAATATCTCCACATTGCAAGGTGCAATTCTGAAATTTTTTGCTTTTTCCTGTTAATCCTAGCATGATAAAGAAGATTCAAAGAGAGTGAGATGCCAGCTCCTTTCATTCAGTCAGTAGCTTCAAACATTTCTGGTATATGAAAAACATGTTTTTTCAATGGCAAAAATCAATGAATATTGTAAATGCACAAACAGTAATATCTCCACATTGCAAGGTGCAATTCTGAAATTTTTTGCTTTTTCCTGTTAATCCTAGCATGATAAAGAAGATTCAAAGAGAGTGAGATGCCAGCTCCTTTCATTCAGTCAGTAGCTTCAAACATTTCTGGTATATGAAAAACATGTTTTTCAATGGCAAAAATCAATGAATATTGTAAATGCACAAACAGTAATATCTCCACATTGCAAGGTGCAATTCTGAAATTTTTGCTTTTTCCTGCTAATCCTAGCATGATAAAGAAGATTCAAAGAGAGTGAGATGCCAGCTCCTTTCATTCAGTCAGTAGCTTCAAACATTTCTGGTATATGAAAAACATGTTTTTCAATGGCAAAAATCAATGAATATTGTAAATGCACAAACAGTAATATCTCCACATTGCAAGGTGCAATTCTGAAATTTTTTGCTTTTTCCTGTTAATCCTAGCATGATAAAGAAGATTCAAAGAGAGTGAGATGCCAGCTCCTTGCATTCAGTCAGTAGCTTCAAACATTTCTGGTATATGAAAAACATGTTTTTCAATGGCAAAAATCAATGAATATTGTAAATGCACAAACAGTAATATCTCCACATTGCACGGTGCAATTCTGAAATTTTTAGCTTTTTCCTGTTAATCCTAGCATTGTAAAGAAGATCAAAGAGAGTGAGATGCCAGCTCCTTTCATTCAGTCAGTAGCTTCAAACATTTCTGGACGTTTTTCAATGGCAAAAATCAATGAATATTGTAAATGCACAAACAGTAATATCTCCACATTGCAAGGTGCAATTCTGAAATTTTTTGCTTTTTCCTGTTAATCCTAGCATGATAAAGAAGATTCAAAGAGAGTGAGATGCCAGCTCCTTTCATTCAGTCAGTAGCTTCAAACATTTCTGGTATATGAAAAACATGTTTTTCAATGGCAAAAATCAATGAATATTGTAAATGCACAAACAGTAATATCTCCACATTGCAAGGTGCAATTCTGAAATTTTTTGCTTTTTCCTGCTAATCCTAGCATGATAAAGAAGATTCAAAGAGAGTGAGATGCCAGCTCCTTTCATTCAGTCAGTAGCTTCAAACATTTCTGGTATATGAAAAACATGTTTTTCAATGGCAAAAATCAATGAATATTGTAAATGCACAAACAGTAATATCTCCACATTGCAAGGTGCAATTCTGAAATTTTTTGCTTTTTCCTGCTAATCCTAGCATGATAAAGAAGATTCAAAGAGAGTGAGATGCCAGCTCCTTTCAATCAGTCAGTAGCTTCAAACATTTCTGGTGTATGAAAAACATGTTTTTCAATGGCAAAAATCAATGAATATTGTAAATGCACAAACAGTAATATCTCCACATTGCACGGTGCAATTCTGAAATTTTTGCTTTTTCCTGCTAATCCTAGCATGATAAAGAAGATTCAAAGAGAGTGAGATGCCAGCTCCTTTCATTCAGTCAGTAGCTTCAAACATTTCTGGACATGAAAACGTTTTTCAATGGCAAAAATCAATGAATATTGTAAATGCACAAACAGTAATATCTCCACATTGCAAGGTGCAATTCTGAAATTTTTGCTTTTTCCTGTTAATCCTAGCATGATAAAGAAGATTCAAAGAGAGTGAGATGCCAGCTCCTTTCATTCAGTCAGTAGCTTCAAACATTTCTGGTATATGAAAAACATGTTTTTCAATGGCAAAAAATCAATGAATATTGTAAATGCACAAACAGTAATATCTCCACATTGCAAGGTGCAATTCTGAAATTTTTTGCTTTATCCTGCTAATCCTAGCATGATAAAGAAGATTCAGAGAGTGAGATGCCAGCTCCTTTCATTCAGTCAGTAGCTTCAAACATTTCTGGTATATGAAAAACATGTTTTTCAATGGCAAAAATCAATGAATATTGTAAATGCACAAACAGTAATATCTCCACATTGCAAGGTGCAATTCTGAAATTTTTTGCTTTTTCCTGCTAATCCTAGCATGATAAAGAAGATTCAAAGAGAGTGAGATGCCAGCTCCTTTCATTCAGTCAGTAGCTTCAAACATTTCTGGTATATGAAAAACATGTTTTTCAATGGCAAAAATCAATGAATATTGTAAATGCACAAACAGTAATATCTCCACATTGCACGGTGCAATTCTGAAATTTTTAGCTTTTTCCTGTTAATCCTAGCATGATAAAGAAGATTCAAAGAGAGTGAGATGCCAGCTCCTTTCATTCAGTCAGTAGCTTCAAACATTTCTGGTATATGAAAAACATGTTTTTCAATGGCAAAAATCAATGAATATTGTAAATGCACAAACAGTAATATCTCCACATTGCAAGGTGCAATTCTGAATTTTTTGCTTTTTCCTGTTAATCCTAGCATGATAAAGAAGATTCAAAGAGAGTGAGATGCCAGCTCCTTTCATTCAGTCAGTAGCTTCAAACATTTCTGGTATATGAAAAACATGTTTTTCAATGGCATAAATCAATGAATATTGTAAATGCACAAACAGTAATATCTCCACATTGCAAGGTGCAATTCTGAAATTTTTTGCTTTTTCCTGCTAATCCTAGCATGATAAAGAAGATTCAAAGAGAGTGAGATGCCAGCTCCTTTCATTCAGTCAGTAGCTTCAAACATTTCTGGTATATGAAAAACATGTTTTTCAATGGCAAAAATCAATGAATATTGTAAATGCACAAACAGTAATATCTCCACATTGCACGGTGCAATTCTGAAATTTTTAGCTTTTTCCTGTTAATCCTAGCATGATAAAGAAGATTCAAAGAGAGTGAGATGCCAGCTCCTTTCATTCAGTCAGTAGCTTCAAACATTTCTGGTATATGAAAAACATGTTTTTCAATGGCAAAAATCAATGAATATTGTAAATGCACAAACAGTAATATCTCCACATTGCAAGGTGCAATTCTGAAATTTTTTGCTTTTTCCTGCTAATCCTAGCATGATAAAGAAGATTCAAAGAGAGTGAGATGCCAGCTCCTTTCAATCAGTCAGTAGCTTCAAACATTTCTGGTATATGAAAAACATGTTTTTCAATGGCAAAAATCAATGAATATTGTAAATGCACAAACAGTAATATCTCCACATTGCACGGTGCAATTCTGAAATTTTTAGCTTTTTCCTGTTAATCCTAGCATGATAAAGAAGATTCAAAGAGAGTGAGATGCCAGCTCCTTTCATTCAGTCAGTAGCTTCAAACATTTCTGGACGTTTTTTCAATGGCAAAAATCAATGAATATTGTAAATGCACAAACAGTAATATCTCCACATTGCAAGGTGCAATTCTGAAATTTTTTGCTTTTTCCTGTTAATCCTAGCATGATAAAGAAGATTCAAAGAGAGTGATATGCCAGCTCCTTTCATTCAGTCAGTAGCTTCAAACATTTCTGGTATATGAAAAACATGTTTTTCAATGGCAAAAATCAATGAATATTGTAAATGCACAAACAGTAATATCTCCACATTGCAAGGTGCAATTCTGAAATTTTTTGCTTTTTCTGCTAATCCTAGCATGATAAAGAAGATTCAAAGAGAGTGAGATGCCAGCTCCTTTCATTCAGTCAGTAGCTTCAAACATTTCTGGTATATGAAAAACATGTTTTTCAATGGCAAAAATCAATGAATATTGTAAATGCACAAACAGTAATATCTCCACATTGCAAGGTGCAATTCTGAAATTTTTTGCTTTTTCCTGCTAATCCTAGCATGATAAAGAAGATTCAAAGAGAGTGAGATGCCAGCTCCTTTCATCAGTCAGTAGCTTCAAACATTTCTGGTATGAACAACATGTTTTTCAATGGCAAAAATCAATGAATATTGTAAATGCACAAACAGTAATATCTCCACATTGCACGGTGCAATTCTGAAATTTTTTGCTTTTTCCTGCTAATCCTAGCATGATAAAGAAGATTCAAAGAGAGTGAGATGCCAGCTCCTTTCATTCAGTCAGTAGCTTCAAACATTTCTGGAC
>NW_027367577.1:0-56787 GCF_046119375.1 Phyllobates terribilis
GTTAGGTTAGAGCTCGTTTACACTCGGAGTTTGGAGTTATAGTCGCTGGTAGAAATTCTCCCATACTTACTGTAGACCTTTGTGCTTATAGGAGGAGTGAGCGTTGTTTTGCTTACTCGAGGACGAGCAAGGTTTAAGTGTGGGGGAGTTTGATAGGAGCTTATTATATGGTGTTAACCAGCGACTATTAGTTTAGGTTTAGTGGTGTTTAGGTGCTTGACGAGTGGTAATTCCGGAATCTAGGTTAGGAGTTCATTTGTAGATTCGCGGAATGCTCGTAAGCGTTTTTATGGCTTTTGTATTGGAGATCCCGCTTGTGCTCGTCTTTAGTACATTCGGGATGGAGCTAGATGAAGATTAGCCACGCCTACACCGTTGGAGAAGCTAAGAGGCGAAGCCGAGCTGCCTCGAAGCTTGTGGAGTTGCATATCACCTTAGCAGTGAAGAATCTCGACCGAGGAAGAGGGATCTCGACCGAGAAAGAGCAACAGAAACTTAGAAGACATTCAGAGAAGAAAATCTTGATCGAATTCCATGATTCTCGACCGAGAAGTGAAGATCTCGATCGAGAGGAAGCAATCTCGGTCGAGAAAGTATATCCAGAAGTTTCTGCAGGCAAGATCTCGATCGAGAATTGACGTTCTCGGTCGAGATGACAGTCCCGGAATGATGTTCTTTGCGAGATTTTTATTATTATTTTATAGGATTTCCATATCTTTTAGGATTTGTTTCAGTTATTTTATTCCTTTTGAGTTGAAGACTATATAAGTAGATAGCTTAGGGTTTGAAAAGGTAGGAAAAATTCTAGTTTATGTTTTGGGAGGCTTGCTTGGGAGAGTTCTTCATCGTTCATCATACATTTGTTCGTTTTCTACCTTCATCCATTGTTATTCATGGCTTCTATGGCCATGAGTAACTAAATCCATTGTAGTTCACTTCCAAGTTGAAACCTTTGTTCTTAGATTTGTTGTGAGAATTCAAACTCATATGTTTTGGTTTAATTTGAGGATTGTTTCATAATCTCTTGTGCTTTATATTATTATTGTTTGATCTTGATTTTATCTAGAGTGCACGCTAGGTTTATTATCATTCATATTGCTAGGACTTGACAATTCTATTTGAAAAGCCTTGACCTTTAGGTAGCGAGCATGATTTGCATAGACTATTTGCGAGTGCTTATTGTGTAGAGATTATGAACTCATGTCGAGTATCGGCTATTTGCCAATGGTATTGCATGAGCCTACTTATCTTTGATCTTTATGCTATTGTGCTTTTGAACCTTGGGATTTCCTTGGTTATTGCTTACAATAAGGGTTTCTAGGACTATTTGGACTAGTTGCTATTTACGAACAAAGAGTAGGACAACTAAATTATACGATATGAACATATGTTAGTAGAATTCGATGATCAACAATCTATCATGAACATTGTGTGGATACAAAGGAAGTGAGCTCATTCTCCCAATCATTGTTACAACAATCTCTTACTACTTTCATTGATTTAAATACGTTAGTTACAAACAACAACAAAAAAAACCTCTGGTTACGTTCTAGTTGCATCATAGAAATAAACTATCACTGACTCTCTTGGATTTGACCCCTACTTACCACTGTACTAGTGGAATCTGAGTTGGGACTTTACTTTGATCTTGGCAATCACGACAATCGCCTCCGTCATGCCTCCCAGATAACGAGGTACAGTCTGTCCTTTCTTTTTGTCACTCCTATGCATGTGGGGGCACTTCGGGCCTAATAAAACTGCTAGAAAGGTACTTGAAACTGGTTTCTTTTGGCCACACATCTTTTGAGATGCATATGCGTTTTGTCAAACTTGTGATAGGTGCCAGAGGGTTGGGAAGATATCCTGAATGAATGAAATGCCACAAACGTTGTTGGTCTTTTGTGAGATCTTCGATGTTTGGGGCATAGACTTTATGGGACCTTTTCCTAACTCTTTCGGGAATCTATATATATATTGCTTGCGGTGGACTATGTTTCCAAATGGGTGGAAGCAAAAGCCACCAGAACTGACGATTCCAAAGTAGTTGCAGGTTTCCTTAAGGAGAATATTTTTCTAGATTTGGAATTCCCAGGTCTCTAATCATCGATCAGGGTACCCACTTTTGTAACAAGACGGTGAGAGATCTACTAAGGAAGTATGGGGTAACCCAGCGAGTCTCTACATCATACCGCCCGCATAGCAATGGTCAAGCCGAGGTTTCCAATCGGCAAATCAAGGGTGTGCAGGAAAAGACGGTGGCTCCGAATAGGAAGGATTGGAGTCTCCGCCTCGATGATGCATTATGGGCCTACCGCACCGCATATAAAACGCCCCTCGGATGTCCCCATACCGTCTAGTATTTGGAAAGGGATGTCATCTGCCGGTGGAGCTCGAGCACAAATCATGGTGGGCGGTTCAGTGTAACATGGAGTTTAATGAAGCCGGTGAGCAACCGAAAACTGCAGCTGCATGAGATGGAAGAGATACGCCGAGAAGCATATGAGAACGCGACAATATACAAAGAGAAGACCAAAGCGTGGCATGACAAGCACATACTGCGTAAGGACTTTAATGTGGGGGACAAGGTCCAACTCTACAACTCGCGCCTTCAACTCTTTCCAGGGAAGCTGTGGTCTAGATGGAGCGGGTCCTATGTGATAGCCCGCGTCTTTCCTCATGGGGCGGTGGAGCTCTTCGACAAAGGAAACCCCAACATCTTCAAAGTGAACGGTCAAAGGTTAAACCTTATCATGAAGGATTCTCCAAGGAATTAATTGAAGAGACGGCTCTTAAGGAGCTCGGGACGATTAATTGAGAGGCTGGACCGCGTCGAGCCACGACAATAACTAAGGCGCTGATCGGGAGGCAACCCGAGGGAGTACTTCTGACTTTTCTCCCATTATTCTGTATTTTTTTATCTTTCTTTTTCAAATAAAATGCGGAACCAGCATGTAGGAAGCCATCGGATGAGCTAAAACAGCGTTTCCTTCCTTAGCTATCAGTGTCACGGTCGTGACACGCGTCCCGTTTTAAAAATATATATATATATTCAAAATTCCACGTCAGCATTTGCTATCCCCCTTTATTTGCAACATCAGCCGGCCCTAGTGGAGTTCACGACCGAGACATTCACCAAATTCTTCCTCCTCTCCTTCTTCCCCAAAAACCCAACCTCCATTGCTCCCAAATCTCAAGCTTTCAACACCCTCTTTTCCACATCAAATCCACTCACAAACTCACTCACAATACCCATACCATCACTCTCCTCCCTCATCCCCCTCATATTCACCCTCACATCCACAATCTCACTCAAGAACCCTAAAACCCCAAATTCTACAAATCCCCCTAAACACTACCTCTCCCTCCACCAAATTACCACTAAACCGGCCGGATTCACACTACACAATCCCGCTTGAAGTGGTGTTCGAAGAAGAGAAGAAACAAGGTAATCGCGGTCATGAAGAGGTCGCACCAATTTTCGCCCAAAATCACCGTGTCACCACCGAGACTCACATGTCACGATCGAGACAACCCCTCAGTTCAGCGCGCAAAACTGCCCTTAGGTCACGATCGAGACAATAACATCACGACCGTGACATAGCCCCAGTTGAGACATCACGATCAAGACAGAATCATCACGACCGTGACATAGCTCCAGTTTAGACATCACGACCGAGACACAAGATCACGATCGTGATACAGCCGCAGTTTTCACCCGTCAAGACTAGCGTTTTTAGTCGATCAGGTATCCTCTAGCGGTATATCTTGTTCATTTATGGCGGTGACCACTATCTATTCTTGGGTTTGTGTTTGGTTTATTTGAAATTGCACCGAAAAGGCAAAGGAGGAATTCCGATGAGATTGATAGAATTGTGAACAACAAAGACGTGATCCAAACCAGGTTTCCGGATACAAGCTTATTATCAAGTTTGGGATTGCGCTTTGTGACCCAACAAATGTTTGCAAAAGCAGGGTTGGGGGATTATTGGGGCTAAGTGCACCTACCTTCCCAAACTTCACCCGCGAGTTTCTTAACTCACTAATGATACGTCAAGACGAGCGGCGCCAAAAGATACTCTCCATTGAGTGGCGGTCCAACAACAAGAAGTGGACGTTCACTCACGATCAGATCGCCCATGCTTTAGGGGTGACTAAAGCAGCTGTGTGGGATGACGACATCGACAATGTAACGGTGACTGAGTGGGGGACCCGGGATACTGGTGAGGCGTACGATGCCAGACAAACTTCTGATACAGTGATTGCATTCCCCCCATGGTGCCTTATCCACAAGGTTGTAGCCATGTGTTTTGGGAACATGGAAGAGAAAGTAAGATCTTTGTGGGTCAGCTATTCTTGATGTACTCTTTCTCCGCTGAGTGTGAGCTTTATGTTCCTGATTGGCCGACGTAGTTTGTGACAGCTTGTTTAGAATCATGGAAAGTCCATTTTGGTGATATTGTTGTAGGGGGGATGATCACCCTTCTAGCCATTGAAGCTGGGTGTAACCCGCGTGATCAACCTATCTCGGGGAGCTGTTTGTATGATGAGCCATGGTGTCTGAGGAACATGTGGCTCAAATGGAAGGACGGAGTATGCAGATACCATTTCGGATGAGGCTACGCCATTGACTTTCCGAGAGAGGATCCCGTGGAGTTTGGCACTTGGGCTGAAATGTATATCCCTCCTGACGTCGTCCTCACAGGTCAGCACTTCCAGATCCCCGGCTCAACTCCTGCATCCACTTCTGCCCCCGCTTCTACTTTCGTTCTTGCGCCTGAGCAAACACATACATATTCCGATGTCGGTGCAAGTGGATCTGGTTCCCAGAGCTACTCAGATGAGCAGTTATGGCGGACTCAGATAGCGCAACAGATGAGCCAGCTGCCTCAACAGATGGGGGTTATGATGACTACGCAGCAGGAGATCCGCCAGGAGCAGCGGGGATTTAGAGCCGACATGCTGAGCATGCAGGAGGAGATGCAGCGCGATCAGGAGTTCCAGCACCAACAATGGGTGATGCAGGATCAACGGTGGGAGTACGCCGAAGCAAACTTCTACAACCCTTCGTCTCCTCCTGACCAGGATGAGTGATTGTATGTCTTCTTCCTCTTCCCTTTTTATATTGCGTCCTCTTTTGCTGCATTGAGGACAATGCGCGGATCAAGTGTGGGGAGAGAAGTTGACTTGTTTAGGGGATAACTTTTTGCTGATGTTTTCTTGTTTTGAGTCTTTCGAGTTTGTATCAGATATTTCTTTGAACTTTTTTTTAAGAAAAAAAAAATCAGAAAAACCCGGGAGAGTAAGAAGTGAATGGATCGAAAAGGGGGGCTCCAATAATAAATAAAAAAACCAGGCAAGTAAAAATGAAAAAAAGGAGAAGGTGGGTGCCTGAAAAGAAAAAAAAATTAAATGGATATAGTTCTTACCACTTTAGAGAATTTGAAACCCGAAAGAGCGTCGAGATTGCATGATTTGTGATTATTCGACTACTTGGTTAGATTGATTGCATTCTTTATTGGCGTTGGAGACATAAGAAGGGAGTTGAAGGATTGTCTCGGGTATTAGGATTCACCAAGGAGGGATAAGAAGTTAGTAATTGGCCTTTTATTCTTCTATTTTGAGCTTATTGATATCCATACTTCGCATGCTCGCCTTTTGCTATTTCATGAGATTCGTTACACATTATTGGCAGTTGTATTAGATTCTAGAATTAGATTTATATTCTTGGAGTTTGATGCATATTGTTGTGGTTGTGCTATGCGGATTTCTTGATTAGGATTGATGGTTGTGATGTATGGTTTGATTGATATTGATTAGTGGTTTAGGACATTAATTGAAGAGGAGGTATAAGAAGTGTGTAGGAGAGTGGGTGACTCGATTTTTATCTTTATTATTATGCATAAACCCTTACCCTTAGAGGAGATTAGGAGTCCACTTGTGCTTATTGCGCATCACTTGGTTCGATTTGGTTACTATCATGGAGTGGTGACATATGAAGTGGAGACATAAGGAGGGATTTGGGTAGGTCATCTTGGAGAGATAAGGAGATAGATTGTAGTTAGGATAGTGCTCGATTACACTTGGTGTTCAGAGTATAGTCGCTAGCAGACTCTCTCTAGAGTGAGTTTAAATGTGGGGAAGTTTGATCGGAGCTTGTTATATGGTGCTAACTAGCAACTATTAGACTAGGTTTAGTGGTGTTTAGGTGCTTGACGAGTGGTATGCCGAAATCCGTTTTGGAGTTCATTTATGGATTAGCGGGATGCTCGTTAGCGTCTTTAGTGGTTTTATTATGGAGATCCTGCTTGTGCTCACTTTTAGTACATTCGGGATGGAGCTAGATGAAGTATGCCACGCCTACACCCCAGGAGAAGTCGATAGGCAAAGCCGAGCTGCCTCGACGCTTGCAGAAGCCAGAAGTTCGTCTCAGGTGCAAAAGTCACGACAGAGATGAAGGCTCAGGACCGTGATTCAGCCTCAGACAAGACAGTCACGACCGAGACCCTTATGTCACGATCGTGACATAGCCGCAGATAAGATGTCATGACCGAGAGGATCTGTCACGATCGTGACCCATGAAGAGCGGAGAAACTGGTTCATGATCTCGATCGTGACCACTGTGTCACGTTCCTTACGCGGACACGGAATGCTTAGTTTTGAAGATTTTATTAGGATATTTTATTAGTTATTTCCACATATTTTGATTTGTTTTAGTTATTTTAATTTCTTTTATTATGAGACTATATAAGGTAGAGAAAATTACGTTTTTAGAGGTCATTCTTGGACGTAGAAATTCAGAACGCAATCGGAAAAGCTTCACCTTAGTTTTCATCTTCGTTCATCTCCCCTGGTTTGTTTTCCCACCATAATCCATTGTTATCCATTGCTTTCTATGGCTATGTTAGCTAAACCCATCGTAGTTCACTTCCAAGGTTGAAGCCATTGTTCTAGATTTGTTGTGAGAATTCAAACGCTTATGTTTTAGTTTAATTTGAGGATTGTTTCATAATCTCTTGTGCTTTATTTTATCATTGATTGATCTTGATTTTATCTAGGTTGCAAACTAGGTTGATTATTATCTTTCATATTGCTAGGCTGGATAATTCGATTTAAAAAGTCTTGTCTTTAGGTAGCGAGCATGATTTGCATAGACTATTTGCGAGTGCTTATTGTGTAGAGATTGTGAACTTGTGTCGAGTATCGGCAATTTGCCAATGGTATTGTACAAGCCTAATTATCTTTGATCTTCATGCTATTGTGCTTTCAAATCTTGGGATTTCCATGGTTATTGCATAATAAGGGTTTCTAGGACTATTTGGACTAGTTGCTTATTACGAACAAAGAGTAGGACAACCGGATTAAACAACTCAGAATATAAGTTATTAGGATTCGTGATCAGCATTCCATTTGAATAATGCGCTAATACTAAAGAAGTGAGCTTTTTCCCATAATTGTTTACAAACCAACAATCATCTTTCTTGCTTACTTATTGCATCGCTTAGTTATTAGAATCAAACAAAAAAAACCATTTGGTTATTACTTGGTTGCATAATTAGAAATAAACTATCTTTCTAGCTCTCTAGGGTTAGACCCCTTACTTCCCACTTTACTAGTGGATTCGAGTTCGGGATTTTCTTTGATAGGCATAACGACTTTAGCCTCATCAACTACCATCATATCTTTGCGTTGTACACCACTGCACAACAGTACTGGGATTACATTCTTTAACCGCAGTCAAGAAGCGAGGCAAAATAGCATAAGATTCATCCCAATCACCAAAAATTGATGCTATCGCCTTTTGCCTTGCACCCCAAGCTCTTCTGTAAGTAACTATCACTTTATATTGCTCTTGTATTATCTTCATGATTGTCTTGGGCTTCAGTGTTGGTTCCACTCGGATTAATGGAATGATCTCTCGATAGATGAATTTCTGGGTGATATTCCGATTGTCAGTACGCATGACCTCTCTTACACAACAAGGGACGTGAGGGCTTGTGTAGTTGCTTATTCTCCATGTTTCTGCACCAACTAGACTTTTATGAGCTGATAGTCACCATGTACAACCTTTAGTATCCACCTTTGTACATTGTATAACGTACCACTGGGGTGTTTTTTTCTTCGTCTTGAACTCCTTTCCTCTTAAAGCAGACCATTTTGTAATTTTTGTTTCCAAATCTTCAAAAGAAGAGAAAATTTGAGCTTTAGAAAAATCATTTTGGTACGGAAATGGGTCTATTGCAAGCCATGTTTGCCACAAGTTCAACCATGCTAGGTCAGGCTCTCTTGTTGTGTTCCAAGTCGGGGTGATACGTGTTGCATCTCTAGCCATGCCCATTGCTGGATCTTCAACCTCGTTGCCATCCTCATCCTCATCATCAAAATCCTCGTGATCAATGCCGAAATCATCGACATACACATCATCAACGACTATATGAGATGCGCTAGCCTCATGCGATGCGAAATTTGAAATATAATTTCTTTCGCCATTTTTGACGCCAGCAAGTAATTTAGTGAGCGAGGTCTCGTACATCGAATGATAGTTGGTAGTCTCATCCATATCTAGTTTATAAATATAAAGTAGCAAACATTCAATAAAAAATATATTAATTCTTCATAATATATTAAACCTACCAATTTAAATCTTACTTGGAAATTCATTCAACAATAATCTCATATATCAATTTTTTTTTGAAAATATGTTATTATCTTGTAAAAAAATATGTTACTATTTTTTTTATTAAAATTATGTTAATAAATTTTGAAAATATGTTTTATTTTGAAAATATGTTTTTTAAATCTATTATTAAATCTGTTATTAAATTTGTTATTTTTTTTAAATCTGTTACTATTTTTTTTAAGAATCTATTATTATTTTTAAGAATTTGTTATTTTATTAGAATTTGTTATTAATTTTATATTAAACCCTAATATGAAATTTGTTTTCTAACAAAATCAATTTTTGTTTTGATATATTTATAATTAATCATGTAAATAATTTTTGTTTTAACTTGAAAGGCAAATAACATAAACTAATTTAACAACTATACCTATAGTCCAAACAATACTTACAGTCCAACTAAATCAATAACAACAACAATTCCACACAACTAATATAGTCCAAACAAATAACATAGACTAATATAACAATAACATAATTAATAACATCAAGAATATTAATATGGTGAATTAATATAAAAGCAGAAATATATGAAGGCATTCTTAAATTATAGAGATTGTAACCCTAAGTAATTTGAAAAAAATAAAATTACTTGCTTGTTAAATTTGCTCTCTGTAATGAAGTGAAGAAGAGAATGAAATTTAGTCTCTTTAAAGTGTGGAGAATTGTTGTATAGGCTGACTGAAATTTGCTCTCTGTAAATTGAAAGTGAAGAAGAGAATGAAATGAAGTATAAGAAGGAAGATGAATTTATACAGGTAAGAACTAAGAAGCCAACGTTCACAGCAATAAATTTTGCAACTTTCACCAAACGGCGTCTCTCATGCGGTTATCCAGAAAACGCGTTGCAGGTTGCAGGGAACGTTACTATATTTACTTTTCTAGGTGAAAGTTGCGAAATTTATTGTTGTGAATGTTGGCTTCTTAGTTCTTACCTCTATAAATTCATCAGCGTCTTATGTACAAGAGACGTTGTTCTAAACAGCGTCTCTTGCACTGCCCAATTCAAAAACATGCAACTAATTTAAGCCCTCCACACGTTATTAGCAAACCAACAAAACATTGAATGACGCTTCAGATTTAAACCCATCCAACCTATAAAACATTTATTTCATTCAACTAATAAGAGAAATTTTTTTATTAGTTCAGATTTAATACATAACTTTAAACAAAATAAATTATAAAATTACTTTATTCCAATTTCTTACTAAATTATAAATTATTATTAGGATTATAAGTAGAAAAACATAATAGTACAATTTTTTATTCTAGATAAATTAATCTAATTATACTTTTTCTATATTCTAATAATAAGAATAATATAATTGCAAATCAAATATTTCATATCTAATACATGAAAATTATTATATACATGTCTAAATATTTAAAATTTATTTAATATAAAATTAAAATATTAAAATTATATAAATTATAATGTACATGTTTAGTCATCATTTAGCAAAATTTGCAATTTGCAATGTAGAAGATTTTATATGTTTCATAATTTCATAATTTATAATTATGTTAATATATAAATTTTATATTTATCATCACCATTTTTCATAATTTCTAATTTACAATGTAGAAGGTTGGCTTATTAATGTACATACACAGTCATAAAAAATAATACACGTAAGAATTAACTCTCTTTTTTTAAGACGCCGTTCGAAACGGCGTCTCACACATAATTTTTTTTTATGTAAATCAGTGTATGAGACGCCGTTTGGAACAGCGTCTCATACACAACCTGCCCGACCCTCATAAGAATCGTCGTTTGAAACGGCGGCTCTCCCACGTCTCTCCCAAAATATTAACATTTTGATAATATATTCAGGGAGTCCTTAGATTAGGAAATAGTTTGAAAAAATTGAACATGAATTTTTTTCTCAGTATTGTGATAACAAAAATGTCCAAATAATGTAAGAAGATGTTCATTCTTCAATATATAATTGATGGTGCCACATATTACGATAAGGGAGTTGAACCAATCATGTAAGATGTCCGAAACAAACTTAGGTTCCATTATGTCTAATTTCAATATAATTATATAAATGGCGTCGAAGTGACATGCTATTTTTACATAGAATTAGCAACCTGTATGATATAGCTGCATACGCACGTTCTTATCCTATCATATAGTAATATATAGAAATAGAATGCTTTACGCTACGTCAAGGGGCATTAAGCTTGGCCAATGAAACGGTAAACATGAAGAGCTTGGTCATGTCGTGGGTGAGGCAGTTCCGAACGACCTCCTCGTACCTACGAAAGAGCTCATCGACACAGAACCCATCCCCAAAGTGGGTGAGGAGGAGCGACTCAGTCCCGGACCTCATGCTAGTGACCATGTAACGGATCCTGCGGTCCAAGGTGACATCATCCCCGATGTCATCCCAATTGTCGACTTCATAGGAGGTGAAGTCGGTGATGGCGAAGGACCCTTCCTTTCTGATCTCGTCCTGTATCTCCCCCTTGGACGGCGCGTATAACGGGCGGTTGAACGTGTCCATCTTCTCTTGCTGGATCAACCCCTGATTAACCATTTGGGTGAGGGCTATATCGAGGAGATGCCAAGTGGCGGAGAAGGAGTGCTCGTGGTGAGGAGGGATGTGGTCGGGCCTGCCGTGGAGGGTGAAGACCATTGACCCGCCTGTCACCAGCTCCACCGCGCGTGACTTCAGGAACGTTGAGAAGTCGCTCTTGAACTGGTCGCTGTACGCCATGCGTATGCTCTCTAAGCTCTTACCTTTGCTCCTCTCGATTCCCCGAGGCACCTGCACTTTCATATCATCACCCTTACTGTGCTTTCATTGATTAATAACTGACTTGTTGATGCACATATTTACAGATTCAGTGCACTTACTTACACACTACGATCATATTAAAATATTAAAATGCCATAAAAGGAACGTGTAACGTGGTAAAAGGAGTATATAAGTTGTCAATTGATATTTCATTTTTAGTTCTACTAGTAGTGGCAAATTGAAAATGCTCCATCGTCCTATATATCCAATTCGGGAAACAATAGTAGCATGTGTGAAACTTATTAGTAGTGTGCTTCTAAATTTAGTCGCAACACTTGCTTGACCAACAAATTAAAACAAACCCACTTATCCAAGTAATATTCCCTACACGTAAAGTCCTTTAATCAATATAAACCCATCGAATACAACCGCTGCACCATACGTGATTTCTTTGACTGTATCCTTTCTTAAAAATACTATAATTTTATATCGGCACATATATATTATCTGGGCGGTTTTTTTAAGGAAATTATAATATATTTATATTAAATCAAGTTTCACAGGAGATAAAAAAAATTCAAAAAAAGTTAACATTATACACCTAACAAAAGAACAAGCTTCGCACCATATTATAAGTAACCGTGTTTAGAGCACGATGCACAAAGAAAAAGGAAAAAACATGATTTTTTGTAAAAAAAAAGTTTATGATATTAAAAATTCCCTACTTAATTTGATAAGTTCTAAATATAATATTTAAATAATTTGAGTTTAAATCTCATATTGACCCAAACCTCTTAATTTTTTAGTAGTTAACTTTTTATGAGTAGATATCATTATGATTTGCTAGATGATTATTTTTTATTGTAATAAATATTAAATATTAAATAAGTAATAAACTAATAAATTTTATCTATATTATATTATATTAATAAAAAAGTCTTATAACATCCTTTGAAAATTCCTGTATCGTTGTATATTACTAACGTGTAGGCAAGTATATGTGAGTATATGATTGTTCCTTGGAGAAACATTTTGTGTTTTTATTCCGTTCAAATAATTCTCCAAAATGACCTAAAAAATATATTTGTAAAAGAAAGGGAAAAAAATTGATAATCGAACTTGGTACTTTACATACCTGAGAGAGCCAATGGAGGCAAGATGAAGAATGGACAAAATGCAGAGTATTGGCGGGAAAGAGGCGGCCGTAAAACGAACCGGGTACGGCGCTGACAAAGCAAGACCCGAACCCGGGACCGAGTTCTTCCCTGAGGCGCTGCCGGAATCCCGGCAAAGTAGTCCTAAATATGGCGTTGAAGTCGTTTCCGGGGAGGTCGTTCAGCAGCACCTGGTACTCCGGCGACCACTGGCCTGATTCCCTGTCGACGGTGGAGATGAGCTCTTGCGCCACCAGAAGCGCATTTGGACCGGTCGAGCATCCTAACTCCGCTATCACCACCGCCTTGCCGTCTTCCAACGGGAATACGCCGTCGCTGTAAAGCCTCTGAACTGCAGCTTCCTTAACCGACTTTGTCATCCTTATTAGCTTCCTCTGTCGTCAATATCATTAATATCCTATCCCATCAGATTAATTCAATTCAGCTACATATAGATTATTAAATAATTACCTGAATCACTGAATTTTCAGCATAACTACTCTCTCCATCGCCTCCATTCATGTGGAGAATTTCAACTAATTCCATCTCCAGAGTATGAAACTAATTCTCTGTTTCGCTGGCTAGTTCGAATCACGCTAATCTCTCTGTTTGTGATGTCTCTTTTTTCTTCGGCTTGATGTTGATCCACGGCCGAATCTATTTATAGACTGAATGATGAATTCACAATTAATTTCAACCTGCCCATGTGGTACCAAATCCTATCTTACAAATGTGTATCACTTACGCAACTATTTTAGATTTGGGAAAATGAGTCACAGTTACTAAAAACGGAAGGTATATAAATACCTAATTCAATCCTAAAGGAGGGAGAGGAATCCGTTCATGATTCATATTCCTCTTCATCTTCTTCTCATTTACAATGAACTTGGTCATTATCTTACTTCTTAAATTATTGATTGGATTACTAAGGTTTGAATTAACTTGTAGAAGATACATCAGTAATGCAGAGCCTTTTGTAGTTATCATGAAATATTATTATAATGTCTACAATAATGCATAATTTATTCTTGCGATGTATGAAGTCTTATCTAGTAGATTCACATTAGCAAATAAAACTAGTAAATTTCTTTGTAAATATTTAATGACTCCATCAGCTCTATTAGAAGGTAATAAATTTGTAAAAAATCTTCATATCATATAAGTAGAAAATTTTTAATAACATTACATCAAACACCTCTTATACGAGAGAAAAACCATTGTAAGTATAAATGTTATGTACCTTTTGGATTTTTTATTCTCAGCATTCTTGATAGTTATATTTTTCTTTTTCCAAATTTTTTTTGTCTAGGAAAATAATGTGAGAAGAATAAGAACTGAATGTGGATATTTATGAATGTCAATTTTCTAAGACATAATGGATTTTTAAATTTTAAAATCATGCTCCGTGCATGGATTTTGAAAAATGTTAAAAAGGCGAAGATGTGGTTCCTTTAACCGCAACGCTTTTACAAAGAAAGAGTCGCTATTGCAGATTTGTAAGTGCATCTTTGAAAATACTACGGTTGTGGATCCTGAAACCACGACATATCATCAGATATTTGGATTACTTAAAACATTTCGCGGTTATAGTATTAGGAGCCGTGAAAGTTTTATGATTGTAGACCCCGAGATAGCAAAAAGGTTTAAAAAACAGTATAAAAAGTCGTTGGATAAAATTATGGTATGATATGCAATTGATTCTATTATAGAACAGTAGATTTACCCTTGGTAAAAATACTCTCGTTTTCCATCTTAGCCCTCCTTCACGGCTAGTCTGGTCCAAAGACTGGCTGGATCAAACTTATTTTTCAGTTATAAAAGAGGTTAAAGTTTAGAGAAAATTGTCCAAAGCCACCCCTTATATCTCCAATATTGCTCACACCCCTTATATTAAAGTTTGCCCCAAGCCACCCAAATTTTGATTTTTTCTTGCAATCAACCACCCCACCCTCATTTCCTTCTTATTTTTCATTAAAAACGTGGAAATTACCTTTATACCCTTAATAATTTTAATAAAATACAATATAATTTAAAAAGTGGAAATTGGGTTCAATATAATTTTTTCTCGTTCATCCTCCTTCTTCGTTATTGTCTATGGTTGACTTGGAAAGATCTGGATTCGGATAGCCCTAATTTCGGAACAGGAAGTGGAGAAACGAAGAACAGGAAGTGGAGAAGATCGAAACGAAGAAGTCGAATAAGAAGTGGAGAACAGGAAGTGGAACGAACAAGAAGATCTGGATTCAGATAGCCCTAATTTCGTCTGCTCCTCCAATCGCCTCTCCGTTCCTTCTGATTCTCCAATCGCACCCAGCATCGTCTTCGCCCCCAGCTTCGTCTCCAATCGCACCCAGCATCGTCTTCGCCCCCATCTTCGTTCTGATTTTTGTTTTCGCCCCCAGCTTCGTTTTGATTTTTGTTGATTTTCGTTTTCGCCCCTAGCTTCTCGTTGTCGCACCCAGCATCGTCTTCACCCCCAGCTTCGTCTCCAATCGCACCCAGCATCGTCTTCGCCCCCATCTTCGTTCTGACTTTTGTTGATTTTTGTTTTCGCCCCCAGCTTTGTTCCTGCGCTCAGCTTCGCTCCTTCGTCTCCAATCGCCTCCAGCTTCGTTCCTGCGCTCAGCTTTTGTTCCTGCGAATTAGGGGTTCTTCTGATTCTCCAATCGCCCCCAGCTTCGTTCCTTCGTCTCCAATCGCCTCCAGCTTCGTTCCTGCGCTCAGCTTTTGTTCCTGCGAATTAGGGGTTCTTCTGATTCTCCAATCGCCCCCAGCTTCGTTCCTTCGTCTCCAATCGCCTCTTCGCCCCCAGCTTCGATTGTTGATTTTTTGGTCAGAAATGGTTTTCGATACCCTACGCTCTTATCAAGGAGACAGAAATGGTTTTCGATCCCCAGCTTCGCCCCCATCTAGCCCCACAATTGTGAATCTCATTAGATCCCCTACGCTCTTATCAAGGAGACACTTCAGGTGAGGCTTCTTGGACTATCATTAACTTCAAGGCTTTTCGATTAATCCCCTAGCTTCGATCCCCCAGCTTTGATGGTTTTTCGATTATATTTTACATGATTAATCCCCCATATGGTTCATTCAGTTAAGAAGATCCAAGAGGGAAGAAGGGGAAGAAAGGGGCAAATTTGGAAATTAATTAATTAATTAATATATAATAAAATCTAAAATCTGGATTTAATGAAAAATAAGAAGGAAATGAGGGTGGGGTGGTTGATTGCAAGAAAAAATAGAAATTTGGGTGACTTGGGACAAACTTTAATATAAGGGGTGACTTTAAGCAATATTAGAGATATAAAGGGTGGCTTTGGGCAATTTTCTCTAAAATTTAAAATTAATCTTTTTTATTCAATTACAATGTCTTTATTAAATTGCTTTTTGTTTGATTTGTTGATATTGAAATTTATGGTTAAACTGTAGTATAAATTTTTGTTTGATTTGTGCATTTTTTCAGATCATACTTAATATGGTAGTTAATATAATTATGTAATGAAAAAGATAGTTGAGTCTTAGTAGAATACTAAGGTTTGAATTAACTTGTTGAAGATACTATCAGTAATGCAGAGTCTTTTGTAGTTATCATGAAATATTATTATGATGTCTACAATAATGCATAATTTATTCTTGTGGTGTATGCAGTCTTATCTAGTAGTTTCACATTATCAAATAAAATTAATAAACATTTTTGTAAATATTTAATGATTCCATGAGTTCTATCACAAGGTAACAAGTCTACAAAAATATCTCCATATCATAACCATATAACATTTTCTAACAACAAATAAACTAAATAATGTGATAGTTCTACTCGACATTTTATCAAATACCTCTTGTATAAGAGAACCATAATTGTAAATTCAAATATTATGTACCTTTTTGGATTTTTTATTCTCAACATTATTGATTGTTAGTTACATTTTTCTTCTTCCAAATTTCTTTTATCTAGGAGAATAATGTGCGACAAGAATAAGAACTGAATGTGGATATTTATAAACATCATTTTTCCAAGGTATAATGGATTATTTAAATTTTAAAACCTGGCTCCATGCATGAATTTTGAAAAATGTCAAAAAGTCAAAGATGTGGTTCTTTTAACCGTAACGTTTTATCAAGAAAAGATTCGCTATTCCAGAATATGTAAGGACATCTTTGAAAATATTGCGGTTGCGGATCCTAGAACCGCGACATATCATCGGATATATGGATTACTTAAAACATGTCGCAGTTATAATTTTAGGAGCCGTGATATTTTTTGATTGCAGACCCCGAAACCGCGATGTTTTGAACCTAAAAAGGTAAAAAAGAAAAATGTAAGCAATCGTCGGGTGAAATTATGGTGTGATATGCAATTGATTCTATTATAGAATAGTAGGTTTATCCTTGGTAAAAATACTCTCGTTTCCCATCTTAACCCCTCCTTCACAGCTATGGATGTGCAAATGGATCGGACCAAAATGAATCGGTCTAGACTGGTCCAAAGACTGGTTGGACCAAACTTATTTTTCAATTACAAAAGAGGATAAAGTTTAAAATTAATATTTTATTTTCAATTACAATGTCTTTATTAAATTTTTTTTGATTTGTTGATTTTGAAATTTATGGCTAATTGTGTATTTTTTTACCGAGGCTATCGAAGATGTCGGACCGCTACTAGCGAGCCCACTAATCTCCCGGCTGAGGCAGCTAACCTATCACTCATTAACATGATAAAATCAAAAAACAACGCAATTTACGCAACTCATGAATTTCGAACCTGCGGTGAAATATTGCACGTCTCGGAAATGACGGAAAAAAACGAAAAATTAGAAATCAAAAGCTAATCAATAAGCCAAACACAGCTAAAATCTTAATATATCAAAATTGACATTGTTTGGCCAAATTAATGCTCTACTTATTGTACATTGTTGTTTATTATTGGATGGGACGAATTTCCATACAAATTGGGCCTAGATCACCATTCACTCGAATCACCACTTCAAATGCTTGCATTGATTTTCCTTTTACATTTCAGAGTCAAAGACATGAATGCTTGAACGACAATTTTTTCGGCATCAATGCAGTCTTGAATTTCCTCATTTGTGCCTTTCCATCTTCCTCTCCTTCGTTTGTGCAGCATTTGAGGGTTGAAACGCCTAGCACCGTTGCTATAAATCCCCGTCGGTGGTTTTCACATCCATTGCCATCCCGCACTTCGATCTCTCGAAGGTAGACTAATTGGTAAGTAGTAACCCAATTTCATTTTGACCTAAGTTTTATATTTCAATTTATGTGGTTTTGATTTGTGGAGTTCGTTGATTTCACTAATAGTTTGAAGAAAATCTAAGCTTGGAAGCTTCGATTCGTTAAGGAAAGCAAGTAGCAGGTTTTGTCCTGTTTTCCCCTTTCAGTTTGTTGTAATATCATTTATGTAATTTCATATGTTGTCTTGTCTTTGATTGTTAAGATTCAGATTGTTGGAGTAATACTGATAAAATGTGTTGATTTTGTCCTTTTTTATTGTTTAGAATTCAGATTGTAGGAGTAAGAATGTAAATTTTAGTTAATAAAGGTTATCATTCATAAATGGATGATGTAGTTTTCTTTACCTAAGTTTTATATTTCAATTTATGTGGTTTTGATTTGTGGAGTTCGTTGATTTCACTAATAGTTTGAAGAAAATCTAAGCTTGGATGCTCTGATTCGTTAAGGAAAGCAAGTAGCAGGTTTTGTCCAGTTTTCCCTTTCAATTTACTGTAATATCATTTATGTAATTTCATATGTTGTCTTGTCTTTGATTGTTAAGAATTCAGATTGTTGGAGTAATACTTATAAAATGTGTTGATTTTGTCCTTTTTGATTGTTTAGAATTCAGATTGTAGGAGTAAGAATGTAAAATTATTTTAGTTAATAAAGGTTTTCATTCATAAATGGATGACGTAGTTTCATAATTTGATCATTTCAGTAAAATGAAGAGATGCTTTTTAAGCATTTTTAGTTTGCAAAATTCTAATCCACCAAATGTAGCAACAAACTCTAATCCTAATCTTAATTCTTATTCTTATTCACACAAGAATGCATTGCATTTGTTTCACAAAATCCGCTTCATCAATGGATTGAATGTTGATTCAATGCCACCTTGACCCCTCTTTTTCATAGACTTACATTTGTCTTTTAAACTTCCGTTGGCCATTGATTGGCTTGCAAATGATTGCCTTGCAATTGATTGCCCTAATTAGTACCCTACTTAATTCCTTCAATTCCTTCAATTGTCATTGTTTATTCACACAAGAATTTCTTAATCTTAATTCTTATTCTTATTCAGACAAGAATGTCTTGCATTTGTTTCACAAAATCCGTTTCATCAATGGATTGAATGTTGATTCAATGCCACCTTGACCCCTCTTTTTCATAGGCTTACATTTGTCTTTCAAACTTCCGTTGGCCATTGATTGGCTTGTAATTGATTACCATAATTAATACCCTACTTAATCCCTTCAATTGACATTGTTTATTCACACAAGAATTTCTTAATCTTAATTCTTATTTTTATTCACACAAGAATGTCTTGCATTTGTTTCACAAAATCCGTTTCATCAATGGATTAAAAGTTGATTCAATGCCACCTTGACCCCTCTTTTTCATAAGCTTATATTTGTCTTTCAAACTTCCATTGGCCATTGATTGGCTTGCAATTGATTGCTCCATCAACATCTCCTTCAATTTCCCTTTCCATTCAAGCGTTACAAATGTGACTCTCACACAGAAACGGCTGGTCTACCTCAACCGTCTTCTTATGTGTTTAAATTTGCGTCTTCCACGTTGTTGAAATGTTCGCACCACATTTTTGTGCATAGCTTAATAATTTACATCAAACACATAAGATATAAATAATGTTCAACGTACATATATGAGCACAGACAACCTATCTATCTAATAGGGACAGGATCATATGCGTACAACCCATTTCGTGCGTACGTGCGTACGGTGAACCCCTCTGTGTAATTTAATGAACCTCCATGTCTTATGTTTTGAACCACATATTTTACTATGAACCTGAAATTTAATGAACCTCCGTGTCTTATTTTTTGAACCGCCTAAAATTTCAAAAATGAAGGTTCATAGTATATATGTGGTTCAAAACATAAGACATGGAGGTTCATTAAATTACACAGAAGGGTTCACCGTACGCACTTACGCACGAAATGGGCTGTACGCACGAGAACCTCCCTCCTATCTAATATACTATAATCTTAGGGATGCAAAAATACTAAATGTGATCCTAATACACATTAATTATATCCTAATTATGTAAAAGACCCACATCTAATACCCAATCTAAAAAAAAACTAATAATCAAAATCAAAATCAATAGATTCTTATTCGTGCCATCCACCTAAGCCCAACAAAAAGAATAGACGCAATAGATAATTTATCATCGAAATATTTGAGTCTCAAATATTTGGAATGTCTAATTATTCGCAGCTATATCATACAAGATATATATATATATCACTTAATCATCTTATATGAGAGTATATTATATAATATAAATAGATATTCGTGTATATAATAAATAAATTATTATAATATTATAATGGGACCTATTTAAAATTTTATAAAATAAATTAGAATTAGACCTACATGAATATATTTATAGTATTAATATTAGACCTATTTAACATTGTATGAAATAAACTAGAATTACACTACGTGAAACATAAATAAACTCATCACATAAGCTAAAATATTAACATATAATAAGGCCCGTGCGAACATGATTCTAGTATAATATATAATTGAAAAATTATCATTAATTAACTCTTTTTACTAGATTATTTATCAAACTAATCTCCATTTTTATTAGTTTCAGAAACTAACCCTTATATAAAAAACCTAATCCTGAAACGCTCTCTCTCTTCTTCATTTTTTCCTTGCTTCCCTTCTCCCCTGCCACGGACTCCCTCCTTTCTCTGAAAGCTTCAAAGCTTCACATCTCCTTCCTCTCACTCTCTTCGTTGCTTACGGTATCGATCTCTTCTTCCGGTGGGTCTCTGAGCCGATGAGTGGCATACTCTTCACCCCTTCACGCTTGAAGACACCAGACAACGAACGAGGACGGCGGTCGAGCTCTGCTGACGCCTCCGTCAGAACCAGGGGCCCTATGGCTCGCTAGCAGCTCCGACCTCCTCTCTTTGCACTTTAAAATCTCGTAATCTCTCCCCCTCTCTCCTCTGATTGCCGGTGAATGCCTCGATTTTGTGTAAGTTTCTTCAGCAATTGGTAATTCGGATTATAATTTGAAGAGTGCAATTACTACTTGAAAAATATTATCCGTAATTATTTGTTAAATGTTGTTTGCTCCCAGTTGAAGACACTGTGTTGTGAAGATTAACTGGATCCACTCTGAAATTCTACATGAATTTCATGTCATCTGCATCAAAAGTTACTGGCGTCCGTATTGTAGCCATCAAGTCGAAGCAGCAACCTACTGAGGTCTAAATTCTTTCTCCTTCTTCATGCTAGAAACACAGATAATCTGTTCAGATCTGACGGATGGAAAATTTAAGTCATTTCGTTGTGTGGCAGGGTTCTGAGCCATCTCCTCCAAGAATTACATCCAATGTGAAGTAGAATTTGCAGTTTCTGAAGGTTTGGAAGGTACATTATGGGAGAGTTTACATCTGAAAATCTGTAAATGCACACCAACTGTTCGATAAAATACCAAAGGTAAATGCGATGACAATTTCAGTTTTTAATTGGCTTCTGTGAATCTGGTGTGGTTGAAATGATGACAATTTCATTTTTTTTAGTTGAGTTTGTATTATGCTGAATTTTTTCACCTGAGTTTGCAATTTGCTGAATTTAAAGTGGAGGGGATTTAGTTGAGTTTGAAATTCCTGTAATGCAGGTTGGTGTCTCTGTTGTGGATCGCTTTACTTACTACACACTTGCCTTTTTTGAGAAGTTAAACATGTATGACACTGCTTCATTGAGCAGGTATGTAGAGCATTTATGCAGATGCGAATTGCCAAATTTGTATTCTTCAGTTAATAGATCAATAATTTGCTTATAATAAAAGTTTTAACTGAATTATTTATATTCTTTTGCAGTCTATTCAAATCATACAATCCAAATCTATTGATGTCAAATTCCTTCTATCGTACAGATCTGTACCAGCGCAAGTTGGACGAGGTATGAAATTGTGGTAGTATTCCTTCTTCACATTTGATTTGTTCATTGTATAAAATCATGACCTAACAGGGTACAAAGAAAGTGAGAGTATATGTAAAAAAGAAAGGAGCTCCAAAGATTTCTACTGTTTTGAGAAGCTTTATGATTTACATCACATTTAGGTTGTATCAGTCTGTTGGTCTTGTAGGTTCCAGTGACCAACTTTTTTGGTTCAGTAATGGAAACTATCCACACAGATTCAGCATATAAAGCATTTGGAAGCAAAAATATGCAAGATACTGAGCTCAAAACAGCAGTGGATCAGTCATATGACTGTGAGAAAATGAGAGAACTAATTGCTGATGAAAACGAAAATATTATTTCTGATAAAAAGGTTTGAATTTGGTTGCCATATTCAGCTTTTTATTCTTGTCTGTCTGCTATTTCTTTCAAATGACTTGATGTTTTTGTGAATGATGTTGCAGTCTGAAGAATGCCCCATTCATGAATTATGGTATACTTTTAAAAGCAAGCTTGAAAAGTTTGGTGATACTGAAAACTATGTCAACTATGGGTTGGTGCTGATGCTGCCAGTGTTAGCCTTCTCCACTCGGCTATCAAGATGAATAGACTACATTCTGTTGTTTTGGTAATGCAAATTAGTTTGATACATTTGAACCTCTCTTGTTTTAGAAAGAAGACAATGTATTCTAGATGAATAGTTTGATACATTTTCACTTGTAGTTTAATGACACTATTTCAACCTGGAGGGGATTTAGAGTGCTAGCAGCTAAAAAACGCCCACTTCAAAGAATACTGTTTCAAATGAAACAGGTTTACTGTAATTTGAAACAGGTTTACTGTAATTTTTATTTTTCAAGCTCATTTTCCTGTTATATGTGATGACATTTGATGACATTTTTTTAAGTATAACTATAGATTGATGTGATGACAATAGTTTTTAATGTGACGACAGTTTGGTGACAATTTTTACCATAGACTTTTGAGTTCTTAATTATTTAATGAGTTTTCAAGTTTGATAACACTTAGAATTAGTTTAAAAACACTTTTTTCAAGTTTAAAGTCATTTTTTGATCTTTGAATACACATTTTTCAAGTTTGGTGACACTTTTCAAATTTGAGGACAATTTTTCAAGGATGATGACACTATTTTCTAAGTTCGATGCTACTATTTTCAAGTTTGATGACACTTTTAAAAGGTTGGTGACACTATTTCTAAGCTCGATGACATTTTTTAAGATTGATGACACTATTTTCAAGGTTGATGACAATGCTTTCAAGCTCGGTGACACTTTTTCAAATTTGATGACAGTATTTTTAAGGTTGATGATACTATTTTCAAGTTTAATGACACTTTTTCAAGATTAAGGAATCTATTTTTTAGGTTGATGACAATATTTTCAAGTTTAAAAATTGTCATCACTGCGAAAAGCGTCATCACTGAAAAAGTGTCATCACTAAAAAAGTGTCATCACTAAAAAGTGTCATCACATGAAAGTGTCATCACATGGAACTGTCATCACATGAAAAAGTGTCATCACTAAAAAGTGTCATCACATGAAACTGTCATCACATGAAGGTGTCATCACATGAAAAAGTGTCATCACTAAAAAGTGACATCACATGAAACTGTCATCACATGAAAAAGTGTCATCACTAAAAAGTGTCATCACATGAAACTGTCATCACATGAAAGAAACTGTCATCACATGAAAAAGTGTCATCACTAAAAAGTGTCATCACATGAAACTGGCATCACATGAAGCTGTCATCACATGAAAGTGTCATCACATGAAAAAGCGTCATCACGAAAAAGTGTCATCACATGAAACTGTCATCACATGAAACTATCATCACATGAAAATGTGTCATCACTAAAAATTGTCATCACATGAAACTGTCATCACATGCAAGTGTCATCACATGAAAAAGTGTCATCACTAAAAAGTGTCATCACATGAAACTGTCATCACATGAAACTGTCATCACATGAAAAAGTGTCATCACATGAAACTGTCATCACATGAAAGTGTCATCACGAGGTTAGTTTTACAAACTTTTTAAAACGGAGGTTAGTTACCTAGTTTCATCTATTTTTTTGGTCTATATAGCAAAAACGCCGTCTTGTTCATCTAAACAGTTTTGGACTAGACCGGACCAAGAACAGGATTTTCGATTTGTAAGGACCGTAATAACTCATTTCCGGTCCGGTTTCCGGTCCGGGTCCTCTGCACAGCCTTTTCCGGGTTACCGAGATACAACCGCGTTCTAAACAACGCTAATTGCAATGGATGTTTGAGGGTGTAGAGAGAGGAACCTCCGCATTCTCCATGGAAGGATCCGCTCACCATGTCTGCACTAATGGCCCATTGAAGTACAGCATTACGCCACACGCCCAACAATACTCGGAGATCTTCGACAGCTTCCGCTCCGGCAGAGCTTGCTCCATTCCGCTACTCGATCTCCCGCCTTTTCATGACTCCTCCGCCGCATTTGATATCTCCGGCTTCGTCTACTCTGAGATCTTTGGAGGCTTTGATATTGTTGACTTCGCTCTCTCGTGCGATCAGCTTTTCAGCCACTCGGACGAGGCCCAACATTCTTCTAAATCTGATCCTTGGTACTTATACCTCTTAAGTTTTACTACTTTTTTGCTAAACTTAACTACTTAAATTCAGATATCTAAGAAATCGTGCTCAGCATTTTAGGGATGAGATCTGTGTAGTGTATATAGACACTGCCCGTGTTATATCTTTCTGATGCAGTCGTATACTGGAATTTCGACCTACTTTACAAGCTCGGGGTGTTACTTGTAAGTAATTGTTGGATATCTAGGACTGCAATAAAGGGAAACCAAATTTCTTTGCTTAAATACTGATCATTGTCATCTGAAGGCCATTTGTATTACATCTTAGGCTGTACAGTATTTCCTGGAGATTCTGTGGTGATTGCTGGCATGCTTGGGAGAGATGGTGAGACTAGGTTGTGATCCAGGTAGCTTTTGATGAATTGGAGATGGGAACTGGAGAGTGAAAGACAGAAGAAAGATTATCTAGTGAAAACTGATGATAGCCTTTTTTTTAAAATTGATGGTTCCAGTGATGAACTGCTGGAAGACTTGGCATAACTGCATAAGCTCATAAATGACAACTTAACTTTTTGTAAGATTCACTGTCTTTGGAATCAAAACAAGATATACGTAATCAAATTGCTCATTGCTAGACCTCTTCTATTGATGCTTCTTTTTTCTTGTGACAGAGCGAAATGCAACCTTGCAATCTGACTGTTTGATCATCTTATATTTTGATTTGAATAGGTCTCAAGTAGGAACCCAGCCTCAGTCAGAATCTGATCGTTCTACTTGTTCAGGAATAAATAATTATGTCCTAAATGGTGATTTCCATCAGACTGCAGCCAGCAAATCCAATGATTCAAGTGTGATCCACATACCTCAACTTAATTCTGAAGTTGCTAATGATATTATTTTCCGCGATGTTTCTTCTGGAATATCAGTTGAAACACAATCAAAAACAGCATTTGTTCCACCTCACGGCAAATTTAAAGAAATCCTTAATGCAGAGTTTGATACAGGTTCTTGCCTAACAACAAAGCCACCTCATGCACCACAAACTCCAGCTCTTAAGAAGATAATTAGTACAATGTCAGAATATGAGAGTCCCAAACTCAATGCTGCAAAATCCTTATTTAATGTTAGCTCCTTAGAATTCCTTAATGCAGAGTTCGATACAGGTTCATCTGGTATAGCATCAGTAGAAGCTATTAAAGAGGCATTGGATACAGCTAAAGTAAAAATGAATAGTGTCAGGGAGTTGATGGAGAGAAAGAAAGGTGGTATAAGGCCTTTTGAGATAAATAATATGAATGTGGTCTTTGATGAATTAATTTCAAGAGATGATGTGCTGCAGCCAAAGCATGAAAGTGATTATAAGGAAGATAAGGAAGAAGCTTGTGCACAAAAAAGAACAGAGGGAAGGAAAGGTGCGAAGTCTCCAAGAGGTGACCAACAACAAAGTGATATGTGTGTGAAGAATGCTGAGGAGGAAACTGAGACAAGGCCTAAAGATGTGCAAGAAATAGAACAAGGTCATAAAAATGAGGAAGAAGTAATTATGTCAGATTGCTATGAGAAGACGTTGATACATTCTGTTGAAAAGAAGATATGTGAGAAGAATTTTAAACAAAGTGAAATGGACAGTGAATGTGATGATATGGTCAAGAACCATTTTGCTGAAGTCATGCTTATGGGAAAAGGGAGAAGTGAACTAAGATCCGGAAATGATAGCCAAAGTGAAATGGAAGTAATTATGTCAGATTGCTATGAGAAGACGTTGATACATTCTGTTGAAAAGAAGATATATGAGAAGAATATTAAACAAAGTGAAATGGACAGTGAATGTGATGATATGGTCAAGAACCATTTTGCTGAAGTCATGCTTATGGGAAAAGGGAGAAGTGAACTAAGATCTGGAAATGATAGCCAAAGAGTTGGAGATAAGGTGAAAGGAAAATACCAGAGGGAACATCTGGAGAGGGAGAAAAAGAATAAAGTGCAGCTGAAAAGACTTGAGGAATTAAGGGAGAGGAAAAAAGAGAAAGAAAATACAATGGGTGCAGAAGTTGATGACATGGCGGAGCAGGATGAAACACGAAAGAGACAGAGGGCAATGGCTAAAGCACGAGAAAGATTAGAGAAGGCGTGTGCTGAAGCTCGGGATAAGAAATCATTGTCTGAAAAGACTTCTACTGAAGCCCGGTTGAGGGCTGAGCTTTTTGCAAGATCTGCTTCTGAGAAAATTACAAGAGATATACGGAATTCTAGCAAGATTAATGAAGCGGAGGTGGATTCAGGTCAGAGATCTAGAGCTACGTTGGAGAGGCATCGTCAAACAGTTGAACGCGTGGTATGAAGCAATCAATACTATCAAAATTCCCGAGTTGGCCATCAGACTCGGTTAGACTCGTAGCAGTGAATAAAAAAGCTACGCCTAAGCCAGGGCATCGCTTAGGCGCCAACTCTTTAAAAAAATTGCCAAAACTTTATATGATATTGTTGTTTTTAATAATGATATTCGATTTTCTTATCTTTTTAATAAAATCTTTGATTTTTTTACCTATAAAACTACGCACTACTCCTATTCTATTTTTTATAATTTTAATTGATTAACTTTGTTATGCTTCTTAATTGCTTTGATAGTTCTTTTTATTGGTTTTACTTTTGAAACTATAGTTTATGAATATGATGTTTTTCTATATTATATGACTACATATTTCTATAAATCCATAAAGCAAGGAATACAACAGGAAATAAGGCTGGGTGACCCTAGGCGCGCCTAGGGTGGCTCATTGCCTGGGTCGCCCAAGGCTCTTTTATTCACTGACTCGAAGACTCGGAAGAGTCTGCTAAGTCGTTCAATTTTGTCAATTTCGGCCCTTTTTTTGTATTTTTGAAGGAGGTCTAATTGTTTTCTTTAATTTTGGAGCCCATATATTTGGGTCTAAAAGCCCAATTCTTGTCTCAAGAAGCCTTGTGATGGAAAATTCATAGTTAAGTTATTAAAAAATTAAACAAAATTGAATGAATAATAGCTTATTTGGTAATCCAGTATTAAGTTTTATTAACATAATTTAGCTAGTAAGATTTTACAAATTCTTTAGGTGTCTATTATATGTTTATATTCACATATTCACATATTTTGTATTTTTATTTATTTATTTAATATTTTATCTGAGTCAACAGTAGACTCTCAATTTTAATAACTGAACTTATATATTCTTGAAATCTATTTTAAATTTGTTGGGCTGAATGAATGCAGGCAAAAGCTCTTGCAGAAAAAAGTGCATGGGATCTTATTGCTGAAAAGGAGCAAGCAGAGAAGAATGTATGACGCTTATTATCTTAGATTTCATATTGTGTTAATCGCGTTTTAGTTGTCAGATTACAACCCATATTGTGTGTATTTGCAGAGCTTGGCTGAATCTCTGGATGGTGATATCAAAAGGTGGTCTAAAGGAAAAGAAGGAAACTTGTGTGCATTGCTTTCAACATTACAATATGTATGCTAAATATCTATTCTTTCATTTATGTTTTTTAATTAGTTGAAAAAATATTGACTGTATGTGAGGTCTGTTTGATGGTAGATCCTTGGGCCAGATAGCGGGTGGCAGTATATTCCACTGACTGAAATTATATCGCGTGATGCTGTGAAGAAAGCATACCGGAAGGCTACTCTCTGTGTGCATCCTGACAAATTACAACAGCGCGGTGCAACTATGCAGCAAAAATATATCTGTGAAAAGGTTTTTGATCTTCTCAAGGTATGGTTGGTATTTTATTTATTTATTAAGTCATGGAAAAATATCTATTCCTGGTCACACAGATCTGTAGAATTTTTGTTGAATGCTGAGTTTATTTCACACCTTCTGATATGATGTATACACATCTGCAGGATTCTTGGAACAGGTTTAATTCAGAGGAAAAGTATTCTACCTAGATTATGAAGAAGCCAGGTTTGCTCTTGTAATTATGTTACTAATTTTGGATTGCTGCGTGTATTGAGGCTTGTAAATGTGTGCATAGGATCTAAGTGTAAATTTCTCAAAAGAAAACTTCCATTGAATCCTGCTGTGATGTGTGCAGTTCTTGCATTGAAATGCAAGACATATGGATAGTGACATAGGCAAGTCCCCTTACGCTTTGAAAGCAAGCATTAAAAAAGTCCCTGTTGCATTGGTCACCATTTTTTTACTGACCCTCTGCAACCCAAATCATCTATATTATCTGATCATCGTTTCAGTAAAAAAAATGAAATGTATAGTCAACTTTTGAGTTCTATGCTTTCCAAGCTCCTTAGATGCCTCTCCGGGTAGGGTTAAAAATTATCCGCGGATAACTCACCCGTCACCCGACCTAAGTTGCACGGATAAAAATCCAAAATAAACGGAGACAGGTGAAACGGATGATGGGTGAACGGATGGTGGATCGGATGTGGATGATGAAAGATCACCAACCAGGCAGCCACCCACCCATCATCCGCCACCTGTCACCAGTAGATTTTTGTATATATAAAAATCTATTTTAGTATATAAAAATCTATTTTCTTACTAGGGTTACTCGGGTTGCTCAAAGCAATACTGTTAGTGCAAATGTGCGCTCTTTTATTTTTCATAGATTGAGCTTTGTTGTGAATAAGGGTGTAAGCGCGCAGTTGGTTGCTACACTCCCAACCAACTATATGTAGTCATTCAAAATTGAAGAATAATAAAAAAATCAACAGGTATATTACCTATATTATTTTTAAAAAAATTTAAAAGTCAAAATTAGGATTTTGTGTTCTTTGTATGAAGTATGAGCCAAGTTACAAGGAAGATGAGTTGTCTAATTTTTAGTCCTTTTAGGAAATTTTTTCTACATTTTCGGCGTCATGTAATGGTTTTAGGTGTTAAGAAAACGAATTTGTCCCGTGTGTTTTGTTATTGTAAATTTTTAAATGATCTTAAATTTTTTTAAAAGGAAATGATCTTATTTATATATATGTAGTTGATAAAAATATAATATAAAAATTAGATACCCGTTTTATCGGTGGGTTACGGGTGAACGGATAATGAGTGATATTTTAAACGGGGGTGGGTGAGTTGGATCATGAAAATAGGTGGGTGAATGATGGAAGTGATATTTTCAGCAACCACCACTCCATTTAACCCAATTTCCGAATGACACCCATACTATTACTTGGTGAGTTGAACACAGTTCATTTATGTTTTTTATTTCTCTCCAAACTCCCAACTTCTGACTTAGAGATCAGAAGAAAAAGTCAATTAAAAAACCAGGACTTGGCCATAGCTATGAAGTTTTCCACTCTGGCATGAGCGCATACGTGTTCAAAACCTAATCTGGATTGACCGATGCATTAATATAGTGGCTGATTGCAAGGGTAATCTTTGTATTATAATTTGCTTCCCAGAAAAGCAAGCATCACTTGTTGTGCCATGATGAGAGTTCTGAAGAGCGACAATGGCTATAACCGGTTGGGTGATGAGTCGTTCTGTGTGTCCGAGCCAAGATTGACTAGTACAAAGAGTATGCCGGCTAGAGCGTTTGGTATACTACTGAGTAAAGTAGGGAAGGAGGGGGGAGAGTCGGGTGCAAAGAAGAAGAGTAAGAAGAACAAGAGTCATCCTGTGTTTAGTTTGTTCAGTTCTAGAAGGAAGAAGATGAGTTCCAAGCCTGAGCTTGTAAGGTACATGGAGTACTTGAAGGAGGGTGGGAGATGGGATGAGGATACAACTTCACCTGTCATTTACTACACTAGTTGAAGTGATTGTCTTTTGGTTAATCATCGATGATACTTTGTGAATGTTGGCTTCATGCTTGTCATATCAAATTTACTCTTTTGTTTGTGATCGAACACCAGATTATTCCTTCTTTTTTTTTTTTTTGCATTTTTGCACAAATAAATACAGGACAAGGGAAAAGACTCCGACGAGTGCTAAAAAAGTGTAAATGGTGAAAGCGAGAGCGGAAAAATGGAATAAAATATCATTTTGAAACATCTTCAAATAACTTGAAACAATCGAAACGGAACTCGTTCAAATACAACATCGGATCATCGAAAAGATAAAGTTCTATCCTATCAAAAATAGTAGGAGAAAGAGCTAAAATTAAAAAGGAAAAGTCTGGGTTTACATGGTGTGTATGTGTACACGCATAAGACAAAGCAGGATAGAAGACAAATTTTGCTTGTCTATAGCAATAAAGAGAGGAGGGAAAATGAAAATTTCAGAGGGAGAAAATTGGAGTCGGGAGGGAAATCCGTCGGAAGGGAGGGAAATTCTGTGGGAAGGCGGGCGAAATTTGCTCACGCGAGGGGGGGTCGAGAAATCGAAGCTCATTTGCAAGGAAATTATCGGAGGAAAACCCAAATTTGGAGCTTCGCACTGACTGAAATCGAAGAACCACTGTGGTCTGTGGTTGATCGAACAACGTTAACAAGGAAGCGAGAGGTTATCCAGGTGCGAACCGATTACGAATTTAGGTTTTACATTGATCTATTACGCATTTAGGTTTTACATTGATCGATTACGCAATTAGGTTTAACATTGAATCGATTACGCAAATAGGGTTTTCCTCCGATAATCGATTACGCAATTAGGTTTTACATTGATCGATTACGCAAATAGGGTTTTCCCCCGATAATCGATTACACAATTAGGTTTTACATTGATCGATTACGCAATTAGGTTTTAGATTGAATCGATTACGCAATTAGGTTTTACATTGAATCGATTTCTGTATTAGTGTTGAACAGGTTGATTTGCAATGGAATTTGATCTGAACCTACCTGTAGAAGTTGAGAAAACAACGATTCTGCTGGTATTAATGATCTTGATGCTAATGTTGGGGTGAACAATGAAGAAAGTTCAGAAGCAGCAATAGGAATGTTATTTCCCACTGCAACTGATTATGCCTTGTTCTGTCACTCGTATGCTCATCGAAATGGATTTTCATACCATGTCCGCCACAGTGAAGTTGTAAAAGAATTGGCAGGAAAGTCATTGGTTTAGAAACAAATTATGAAGATTTGATAAGAATAAGGTTTGAATGTGTCACTTCTTCTAAAAGAAAACGAGGTGATCTTGGCACCACGAGTACTCAACGACGCAAGTGTGGTGCATTTGTTGATGCAAAAATGAGGGATGGATTTATGAGAATAGGAACCTTTAAACTCCATCACACCCATCCATTGAATCCAGCGAATAGTAGATTCATGTCAAACTACAGGTACCTTCCACTATATCACAAGAGGAAGATATTGACAAATGATGATGTCGGAGTTCCAATTAAAAAGAGCTTTAACTCTATGGTTGAAGAAAGTGGTGGACATGCCAACCTGCTATTCAATGAATATGATATGAGGAATTTGATAGGGAATCATCGTCGTGCCAAAGGTTATCACGGAGATGCCGCTACAATGGAAGCCGAATTCAGCAAGATGAAAGAAGACAATCCTGATTTTTTCAGTAAAATCCAGACTGATGATGAAGGAAGACTCCTGAATGTGTTTTGGTCAGATGCAAGATGCAGGGCTGTTGCCAAGGATTTTGGCGATGTTATTACATTTGACACAACGTACATGACAAACTGTTATAAAATACCCTTTGCGCCTTTCATTGGAGTCAACCATCATGGGTCAACCATTATCTTAGCTGCTGGTCTGGTGGCTGGTGATACCGCTGAAAACTTTATTTGGTTATTCAATTGTTGGAAGGAGTGTATGGGAAGAACTACTGATGGAATTCTCACAGATCAGTGCAAGGCTATTGCAAAGGCAATTGAGAAGGTTTTCCCATAAAGTAGGCACAGACTATGCCTTTTCATATGATGGTTAATACAGCCAGGAACCTTGGCAAATTAGCCAGTTGGACTGATATAGACAAGAGTATGAAGACTGCTGTACATGATTCATTGAGCTCAGATGAGTTTGAGAGTGCTTGGGCAGCTATGGTCCAAGAATTCAAACTAGAAGAGAACTCCTGGATCAAAGAAGCTTTTAGTGAACGCAGGAGCTGGGTTCCTGCTTACCAAAAAGACACATTTTGGGCCGGGATGGCTTCCACGCAGAGGAGTGAAGGGGTTAATCATTTCTTCAAAGGATACCTTAACCAGAGAACTTCCTTGACAGTTTTCTTGGAGCAGTATAAAAAGGCTCTTGCAGGAAAGGCTGAAGACGAGACAAAATTAAATGCCAAGACAGCTAGCAAACCACTTCAGTGTGATAGGAGATTTCTTGCTGAATCTGTGTTTTCCAATGCATATACAAACAATAAGTTTAAGGAAGTAAAGGAAGAGGTAATAAGCAATTATTTAGCAGTAGCATTCAGCATTAAGAATTTGGAGGTGGTTAGTTGCAATAACCGAGAGATCGGTAACTTGTATTGTTTTTGTTGCAGGTTAATGGTTTAGCGTTAACAATGCGATCATAAGGCCTAGAGAAGATACAGATGGAGATGAAGACATCGACACATATGATGTATCAGAAAGAATAGCCGTCCCTGCGTAGAAGCTGGGTCACAAATGTAAGAAATTTGTTACCGTCGTTAACAGAAAGCTGTTGGAGTTGAAGTGCTCGTGCAAATTATTTGAGTTCAGAGGCATACTGTGCAGGCACATACTTAAAGTAATTGAGTTATCTGAAGATATAAAAGAAATACCAGAAAAGTATGTGTTGAATAGGTGGAGAAAAAATATAGTTAGGGAATATGAACGTGTTATGGTTTCATACTACGATCCCAATAAGCAGCAGCGGGTGAAGAGGTTCACAGAACTTTCAGTCAGAAACGAGTACATGATATCCTTAGCCCTGCACAATGACCAATTATACCAAGAATACGTGGAGGACCTTCAAAAGTTGGAAAGGAAGATGGAACTAGCCCTGGGAATTAGGCATAGTGATGAGCAGAAGGTGATGGAAAAGAATGGAAAGGTATTTGGTAGAAAAAGGGTACAAAGAAAGACAGACAAGGATAAGAAGGGTCCAATCGAAAGAAGTAGTCAGGATCCAGTAACTAAAGATCCCAAAGTGTCTAAACCCAAAGGTCGGCCGCCCATGCACAGGAGGTCACATCCAGTAGAAGCTACAACGAGAAAAAAGAAACATAAAAAAACCCCAACCCAAGAGGTAAGACTTAACCAAATCAATGCAGTTTTTTTTAAGTGTATGACGATGTTCATTGTAGTCAGTTAAGTTGGTTAGTCGATTATAACGGCCAAGTCAGTTGCCTTGTCGATCACTCCACTTTGACTACTATATATTGAACATCACACTCCTTGTTCTACTGGTAGATTCTACTTCATCATATTGCTATGCATTAACATGGTATCACCAGTATTTATAGATCACATTTACTGATACTTATTTAATGTTGTGTTGAAGGATTCACAATTTTCAAGCCACAATCTAGGGGGGACACATTGAATCTCATGCTTAGTGGAAGAAGCAGCTCTCACATTGATGTGGGACAGGGAAGTGTAAGTATACATTTCCTCATACGTGGAAAGTTGTTGATATGTTATGATCATAGTCTATGAAATTGCCTTATGATTTAGTGAAGGATTCTCCTTTTTAAAGTCAACGTCAATGGGATGACAGTTTAGATCACACTTACTGATTCTTATTTAATGTTGTGTTGAAGGATTCACAATTTTCAAGCCACAATCAGGGGGGGGGGGGGGGGGGGGGGGCACAGTGAATCTCACCCTCACATTGGTGTGGGACAGAGATGTGTAAGTATACATTTCCTCATATGTGGAACGTTGTTGATATCTGAAATTGCCTTAAAGGATTCTCTTTTTTCAAGTCAACATCAATGGGATGACAGTTTAGATCACATTTACTGATACTTATTTAATGTTGTGTTGAAGGATTCACAATTTTCAAGCCACAATCAAGGGGGGGACACAGTGAATCTCATGCTTAGTGGAAGAAGCAGCCCTCACATTGATGTGGGACAGAGATGTGTATGTATACATTTCCTCATATGTGGAATGTTGTTGATATGTTATGATCATAGTCTCTGAAATTGCCTTATGATTTATTGAAGGATTCTATTTTTTCAAGTCAACGTCAATGAGATGACAGTTTAGATCTCAATCTTGGTGGAGGAAACACCCCATCTCAATCCGTTAGTCAGCCATTGGTAAGTACAAATAGGTGTTATTTTATGTAGGCTTATATCTATTTAAACTGATACATGTCTCAATGTATCAGTTTGATTTGAATGAGAAAGAAACTGTGCCAATGTCAGCTACTGATAGTGTTGTGTGCCGGGTAACTATTGCCAGTGTGCATGAACGCAATAGTAGGCAAGGGGCGAGAGCTGGAATAATGTGGCTAACAGGAGATCCACGCCCTCTTTACAGTTATAGTTTCTGTTGTGATATCTCAGACACAAATGTTTTAGAGATTCAGGCTACAACGTATGCAATACGCAACGGAGATGAGCAAGGTTTCACGAAATTTAGGATTGAGACATCATCAACGACGGCTTGTGAGTTGATGAATGCATCAATCTCCAACTCCCACACCCCCAGATTTGATACTTTGGCTAACTTCAGAGATCATGTCAAGGAAGCGGGATGTGAAGTAGAAATTGTTTGTGTACACTCCCTCAATAACATTGCTGCAAATCGTCTTGCATGGGCAGCTTCAAAAGCCGGCAATGACTATAAAGGTCAAGTGGGGGTGCCACCACAAATAGAGCCATATGTGTAAGGAATGTTGGGCCGTGTCAATATTGGTAATACTTGGCCCATATAATTTGGTATCTTCTGTGAAAATTAGTGGCCCAAATGGAACTGAAGTTTACCAAGTGGTAAACTCTAGCATACATCAGTGAATAGCTAGTTGTGCATTGCATTAGAATTGACCAAAAGTTAGTGCTAACATACTTCACAAAGTGTATCTAATATGGTGACTTGGCAGGATTTTCCTAAACTAATTAAAGGCAAAGGCATGAACTGGGGACCCCAAACAAATACATAATGAGGAACTTATGTATGTTGATTTGCCATGTTTCGACCCTAGAAGGAAGGTATTCTTGTATAGTACACCATAAGTATTCCTTGTCCACATCATTAGCCAATATTTGCACTTGCTAATGTTACCCTGATGATATGTGTGACAGTTTGTGTATTACAGACCAGATTGTCATTGTTCATAAGTTCATATCAACCAATGGACATCAGAAATGGATAAGGCAGCTGCAGTTTGGTAAATATTTGCTTCTGCGCCAAGTAAGATTTTTTTATGCTTCCAACATATTTGACAAGATACATCAATGTTACAATACTGATTATCTCTTCATACTTGCTTTAGCTATATTAATTCAGTATTATTTAAACCGCTCCACAGCAGAAGCAGAAGATAAGATATTTTCTTAACAATAACACTTGCATATTTTAGTAAGATACGAACCAACATCAAAAGCTTACAAGAGTTGGATGGTCCTTACATGGTAGACCACAAAAAACATTAGAGCTCTACGTAGTTAGAAACACAGAAAATACAAAAAACATAGTAACTTCCTAATGAATAATTATCAACTCAACCCTCTGCTTCTTCCTTGGCGGGGTTGATTCTGGCTCCTCATCATCATCAGTCTCATCCTGGGGTTCCTCCTTCAGGATTGACATATCTGCCTTTGGCAGAGGCATTTCGATCCATCCTACTTGGTCATCTTTACTGACCATCTGTATGTAATTTACCTCCTCCTCGAAAATCCTCTCGAGGGTGGAGTAAGAACCCAGCTTGGTGAGGTGGTCACCAAGCATTTTTCTCCCCACCAGAGGACTGTCGAGCAGAACTCTGATCAACATCCTGAGTGAAATGAGATCTCTAATGTGTTGGGGCTCCATGTGTTGTTGTAGGGTGAAGAAGGCTGAAGAATGCTAAAGGAGGGGTAAAAGATTGCAAAGGTATGTTGACGAATGGATAAAGATGGATGCTGCTGGTTCATGGTAAGGGCACAAGTATTTATATGCAGGTCAGGTAAGTATTGTTTCCCTCCATCAAGTTAGTTGAAATTTCCCTCCAAATTAATTGGTAGAAGCATGAGAGTAGTGGTTAAAATCCAAGGGGTGGGAATGGAGATAGGCTGGTTATAGGGGGATGGATATGTCAAATCAGATCAGGTCCGAGAGTGGAAAGGTGAAGGGAAGGGAGGGGGAAGAAATCGGCTAAAGAAGGCTTTGAGTAGACATCTATACTGTTCGCGCAGTTGCAGAGGTCGTGTCCAAAAATTTGTCCAAAAAGTAGTAAAACTCGGCAACTTGGAAAGAAAAAAATTGATTTATTTGAGGATGGTAATTGCCAAGAAGTAGGACATGGAAATGCTCCATCTTAGATCTTGTTTACATTGAGTATTATCAAGTTGTTTGATGCAACAAATAAATCACTAAGATTTAGCTGGTGTGTTGTAGAGTTTAGACAATCTCGTGGCTTTAGTGACAAATATTCACATCTGAAATGTAAGGACAACAATGAACTGAATTGTTGGTTTTAACACGTTACCAAAGTAGAAAACACGTGTTTTGATCAGCTATTGTTCTCTGTCACTAAGGTTCATTAAGCCTTAGTTGCGCTTAACAAGGATTCAATTGCGCTTTGAATACTTGGCTTGCGCTTAACCTATGTTGAACTATTAGTAATGAATTTACTAAAGTCCTTAAGTGCGGAAGAGGTTAGACAGACAATAAAGCGCGCTTTAAGTTGTTAAAGCGCATCAATATTTGCACACACAAGAATTTCCAAACGGTGAGAACCCTAAGTCACTACCTGACTCGGGATAAAACTCACCACTACACTTGTATTAATAAAGAAGTGATTACAATCTCTCACTTCAACACGAGAAGCTCACTCATAAGCACTCTCTCTACAATACTCTCAGTTCAGCTCTGAAGAACAAAGGCACTCTCAACACTCTCTGATTACAAACGAAATATCTCTTAAGCTCTCTCTAGCTTCCTATATTCTCTACGTTTGCAATTACTAGAGTGAATGAAATAGTACTCTATTTATACACAAGTCTGAAGCTAACCCTATAACTCAACCGTGTAACAAACAAAGACTAAACACAATGCCACCTCATCAATCCGTGTGCCTTGATCGTTTCACCAGAATTAATCAACGGCTTGGAATGATTTGGTTTTGTTCTTCATGTGTTGATCCACGCCACATAAGCAATCCGTGTGCTTCAAGCTCTAACAAACTCTTGCCACGCTGGCGATCCCTGGAGTAGCGTCCCAAAGAGTGTAAAGTTCTTCTCGCACCTTCCTGTGCACGCAACTTGCACTCTCCCGCTTTACCAGCCTTCGAAGCGTCTAGATTTGTTCTCCTGCGCTCTGGCACACCCTAAGCTTCAGTGGAACCTCGTGGTCAACTTCCTTCAACTTTATTCAAGCGCGTCTCTACGCCCTCGAAGCTCGATCACTCTTACTTCTTGGTCTTGAATGGATTTATTGAACACCGTTTGCGAAACTTACTTTCTCCGCTTGGTGTTAAGCGCGACTGTGACCAGTCAAGCGCATCTCTAAGTGACTTAAGCGCATCCTTACAAATATGGCAATGACCTGGAAGGCTTAAAAACACTAAGAGATTAAACATATTAGTTTGTTATCATCAAAACAAAGAGAAATAGATTGAGCTTTAACAAGATGATCAAAGCTCAACTAACAATTTCCCCCTTTTTGATGATGACAAACTGTAAACAGGTAAGCTCATGAATACTTTCTTAAGCGACTAAGATGAAGGCAATAATATCAATTTAATCAAGTATTCAGATTCGGAATTGGATCAAAGTAACTTACCAAGGTACTTAACCATACCAGTTTTCAATTCCCCCTGAATTCAAGCACGATCTCATACTTCCCCCTTAATCAAAGAGGATTTTACCTGTGTTTTTTCCCCTTTTGACATCATCGAAAAATTCAAAGCAAAGTCATACGGTAAGAAAGATAGTAGAGTGCGCTTGCTAGCTAAGACGTCAAACAAAGCTTAAGAGAGAACATCAAGCAACTGAAGTAAGGAAAAGTTAGGTTAGTAAGGCTCTCAGAGATATAAAAATCAAAAACATACTTAATTATCATTCAGTACAAACTGCCACAAGAGGAGCTGGAAACCTAACGAGCTAATTCACAAATCACATAAACAGAGTAGAGAGAAAAAAGAGAATCAGCAAATGCACTTTTAAAAGCACAACCATCACAACAACTCATGGGCTACCACCCCGTTCTTCGTTAAACTTCTCCTGAACTAGCTTCAGCATTGAAGACATAATTTCCACCATTTCTCGAAGATGCTTTTCGACCCTCTCCTGATGCGCTTTCATTGAAGCAACTATAACAGATAAGTCGGCGGAGGGCTCAGCTCGGAGCGCGAGCTAGAGGGGGGCTTCTCCTCAGTCTTGGGCAATAAGATGGCAATAATGGCGTCTTATCACGAACATACTTGCGTGGCGTGATGGTGATGATGATGAAGTGGTGGAATAAGCGCTTAGAAGAGTAACGCAGATCAACTGTGAGCGTACCTTTTGGCACATTGGGGCCAAACACAGTTCTTTTGAGCGCAGTTGCACCAGCTGGCCAATTCGTTTTGTACAGCCGACCAAACCCGCTGGACTGCTTTGTCAGCCTTAAAGCGATGCACTGAATACTTACATGCGCTGAATACTGAAGCGCATGCTGAACCACCTCTGAGTAGACGTAACACTGAAGCACATGCTGGATCTTTATTAAACCGAAGAAGCATAACACTGATTGAGATGAGTAGACGTAAGAGTGTGATGTCCAGTTCAATTTTCAAACTACAATGTAAAGAAATTCATGAATAGGAAGATGCACATTTCATATAGGGGACATTAGAGCATTCAATCACTCAAGTTGATGTGGACGTATGTGCATATACATGTAGTATGGTAATTGAGGCTTTATGTCACCAAATGAATACTTCTCTAATGTAGAGCTCAATAAAGGACGAGAGAAGCGTTACATCTAGTCAGGCTAAGGAAACCTATGCAATGGATCATTTCTTAGGCATGTAATATTGGTAGAAGACGATCACCATTGTCACGTTTTGGCAAATAAGAGCATGCATGGATTAGGATTATGTCAAATCAAGCCAAACAAGTCAGACAAGTTCAATACTAATTCATTTCAATAATCAATCAAAAGCATGAAGACTCAAAGCTATCAAGCGCAAGCGACCATAGTTCGTACCTTGATACTAAGCTCGCTAGTTCTAGTCAAATAGAGGAATACTTACAGTGCCATTGCCTCGAAGCTTAATGGAGTCGAATAAGGCCAAGCTGAACCCTGAGGTTTAAGAATACCTGACGATTAAGCGCCTTAGTGAAGATATCTGCCAATTGCCCTTCTGAAGATACATGAATAAGCTTGATGCCCTTGCGCTTCATATAATCACGTGGAAAGTGTACATCGAGATATTATGTCCTTGAATGATGTACTAGATATGTCTCGTGATCTTTTCTTGCCTTTTGCCTTGAAGAAGTCTTGTGCTTCTTCCTTATGTTGAAATGAGAGTAGCCGTAGTGGATCGCTCGTTACAAACAATCGCTAAACGTGAATCTTCTACTCTTCATTTCATTCTGCAAAGAAAAAGATCAATTTCTATGTTCCCTACGAAGCACATGCTTCGTGGGAACATTGTCCATAGCTATTGACTCACTTGTTTAATAAACAGGCTCATAATAGCTAGGGTCATTAAGATCAAGCACAATATGAGGTCGCGCTTTACGAAGCGCACCTCTGTGCAATGAAGCGCAACCGTTGTCAACATGTGAACGTTGATAACGTTGACGCTTGCCCTTGGATTTAGCCATTGGCTTATAGGGCTTAGTTGGGGTATGCGCTTGTTTCTTATACAAATGATGCGCTTTTGCCCCATGAAACCACTATTTGGTTTCTAAAGGTTGATCCTCAAGTACCTTAATCCTGCTCTTTAAATGAGAGTTTTCACTCTTGTAGGCAGTAGGTCTTGTTCAAGTGATTTGATTTTAGAAGAGAAATCACTTGATAGAGGAGAGCTGGATTTAGAGGAAGATTCCTGGGGGTCATAACCCAATCCAGGTCTAGCTTTCACAAAGCCTGTTTGAGGGACAGACTTTGCTTCTACTAGCTTAGTAAGAATGTCAAGCTTTGATATGATCTGATCGAGCTTTACATCCTTGGTTGAGTCAGAGATTCTTTCCAACTCGTTTTCATGACAACGCTCACATGATTTTGTCAAGAGAGTGGGGTTGTCATGTAAGCGCTTGGAAAGCTCAACTACTTCTTCCTTAGAACTATTAAGTTCATCCAGAAGTCCCCTAGCTTCATCAGCTAGTGACTTATGATCAACCATTAATTCTTTTAAAAGATTGATAAGGTTGCGCTTGGGTAAGATTTCATAGTTAAGATCCGTTACCTCAACGTCAGAGCTAGAGTCTGAGTCTGATCTACTACCAGCCATCAAGCAGACACCAGCTTGCGCTCCATCATCCGAATCTCCATCAGATTCACCCCAGAGTGAAACAAAAGCTTGTTTAGGAGGGGGTTGTTTTTCGGTGGAGCTTGCGCTTGGATTCACCTTTAGATGAGGACATGCTTTAGCAAGGTGTCCCTTCTCGTTGCAGTTGAAACAGGTGAACTCCTTGAAGGCGCGCTGCTTGGAGGTAGAATCGTGCTGATTGAAACCACCCTGTTTCTTGAAGAATTTCTTCACAACCTTAGTCATCATAGCGACGTCCTTATCATCGTCGTCTTCTCCTTCTTCATCATTTTCAAGCTTTTTGAGTACACGTGAAAGCTTGAGCGCTATCCCTCTTGTTTCTTGGTTTGAGTGCTTTTCCTCGTTGTTCTTGATTTCCTGCACTTCAAATTTACCTGCAAGAACAGAGATAGGCAATTCTCGGGTTTCCTTGGACTGAAGAAGAATTTTCTTGAGGGTTGTATACTTTGAGTTCACTCCATGAATGAACGCCATAGAATACTCCCAAGCTTTCTTCTCCATTCCAGCAGAAAGCATCTTGTCATACAGGATTTGACACCGAGAATGATAATCAGAGACGAGCTCATTTTCCCCCATTCGAATGGAGCAAAATTCGCGATTAAGCTCAAAGATACGGTTGTCCTTCATATCATCACTGCCAGAGGTGCATGTTTATAATAGCTTTCCACATAGCTTGAGCAGTGGGAAGGGACATACCTTGTCTATATCTTTCCTTGAAAGAGCATTAAGAATGATCTGTCGCGCTTTTAGCATTCTTCTCCATGAGTTGGGTACTCTTTTGCTTCCCATTTTGAGTCATCCATCTCGGAGATCTTCTCATCACCTTTTTCAATAATCTTCCAGCACTGATAGTCGGTTTGCTGGATGTAGTTCTTCGTCATAGTGAGCCACCATTCAAGTTCGCCTTCAACAAGGACATGGGGCTTGGCGAGAGAAATACCGAGGTTGAAGCTGGCCATTGTTCTAGACTTGAGAATCCTTTTGAACCTGTAAAAGGATTAGTGCAAATAGCTAACCTGTAGCTCTGATACCAATTGTTGGTTTTAACACGTTACCAAAGTAGGAAAACATGTGTTTTGATCAGCTATTGTTCTCTGTCACTAAGATTCATTAAGCCTTAGTTGCGCTTAACAAGGATTCAATTGCACTTTTGAATACTTGGCTTGCGCTTAACCTATGTTGAACTATTAGTAATGAATTTACTAAAGTCCTTAAAGTGCGGAAGAGGTTATACAGACAATAAAGCGCGCTTTAAGTTGTTAAAGCGCATCAATATTTGCACACACAAGAATTTCCAAACGGTGGAGAACCCTAAGTCACTACCTGACTCGGGATAAAACTCACCACTACACTTGTATTAATAAAGAAGTGATTACAATCTCTCGCTTCAACACGAGAAGCTCACTCGTAAGCACTCTCTCTACAATACTCTCAGTTCAGCTCTGAAGAACAAAGCACTCTCAACACTCTCTAATTACAAACGAAATATCTCTTAAGCTCTCTCTAGCTTCCTATATTCTCTACGTTTGCAATTACTAGAGTGAATGAAATAGTACTAAATTTATACACAAGTCTTAAGCTAACCCTATAACTCAACCGTGTAACAAACAAAGACTATACACAATTGCCACCTCATCAATCCGTGTGCCTTGATCGTTTCACCAGAATTAATCAACGACTTGGAATGATTTGGTTTTGTTCTTCATGTGTTGATCCACGCCACATAAGCAATCCGTGTGCTTCAAGCTCTAACAAACTCTTGCCACGCTGGTGATCCATGGGAGTAGCGTCCCAAAGAGTGTAAAGTTCTTCTCGCACCTTCCTGTGCACGCAACTTGCACTCTCCCGCTTTACCAGCCTTCGAAGCGTCTAGATTTGTTCTCCTGCGCTCTGGCACACCCTAAGCTTCAGTGGAACCTCGTGGTCCAACTTCCTTCAACTTTATTCAAGCGCGTCTCTACGCCCTCGAAGCTCGATCACTCTTACTTCTTGGTCTTGAAATGGATTTATTGAACACCGTTTGCGAAACTTACTTTCTCCGCTTGGTGTTAAGCGCGACTGTGACCAGTCAAGCGCATCTCTAGTGACTTAAGCGCATCCTTAAAAATATGGCAATGACCTGGAAGGCTTAAAACACTAAGAGATTAAACATATTAGTTTGTTATCATCAAAACAAAGAGAAATAGATTGAGCTTTAACAAGATTGATCAAAGCTCAACTAACATGAATTGAACTCAAACATCATAAAATTAGTAGGCAGTGCAACATTTCCTCCCTAAATAAAGAAGGCTAAAAGCCAGTTCAACATACAATGATCTAAGACATGAAACCTAACAGAAATAAAATCTGCAGAAAATTGAAGGACAATTTCCTCCAAAGATAAAGACAGCAATGAACTGAACTGAACTCACATCATAGAATTAGTAGGCAGTGATCTAATACATGATATGTAACAGAAATAAAAAACTGCAGAAAATTGAAGGGCAAATTCATCCCTAAAAGTAATTTCCCATACCATGAGAGAATACATGAAACATTAACAGAAATAAAAAATCTGCAAAAAAATTGAAGGACAATTTCATGCTTAAATAACATTTCCCATACCCTGAAATAATACATGAAATATTAACAGAAAAAAAATTATGCAGAAGAAATCTGATTAATATGTCCTCCCTAAAAGCCATTTCCCATATCCTAGTCATAAATCAAACAATTAACAAGAAAAAAAAACTGCATAAAAATCCTAGGACAATTTTATTCCTCCTAAAACCCATTTCACATACCCTGAACTGAGATAATTCCTATTCAGAAACTTTCCTATGCCTAAGCCATAAATCTTCTATAAAATATGTAGCCAAAGTTACAAAATATATAAATAAACTGTACGCCATGGAGAACAACCTGTGCCTAGATCTGCAAACAGATTGATGATAAACAACATCCAAACAGATTGATAATAACCTAAGATTCTTAATAAACAACATCCAAACAGATTGATAATAAGCTGAGATTGAAAATAAATAACATCATAATACAAGTACTTAGAGTTTCCCACACATAACACAACACAAGTACTGAAAAGTCAACACCGGACACAGCCGGTTGTCTTAGGATGTAGTAGAGAGGGAGAGATGGAGATGGGTGGCAAAATAGGAGAAAGCACAAAACAAAAGCACATGCAAATTACATGTCTTCGTAAATTGTGTGATATTGTCTTTGCACTGCGTCAGTTCGATCTGGGTTCTCCAGATTTCCTTCTCTGCATCTGCGCACATTTTCTCCATGGCCTGCAACTTCAGGATCAACTGCAAAGCGATCTTCTTGAGACCCCTTTTCTCCCGGCGTAGCTCCCTTTTCATCTCCTCCAAGTTTTCTTCTTCGCTGGAATCCTCCTCCTCTTCTTCGGCTATCTCGGAGTCCTTGCCAAGCGCCTCCAGTTCCCTTTGCGCCATCCATTCTTCCCGTTCTTCCTCAACATCCACCCGCCTTCTTTTAGCAACAAACAACGCATCCTCTGAACCGACGAACGCCGCGGGAGAAGTCGCCTTATTTGTGTGGGATGAGGTTGAGTCTTCAGTTGTGGGTTGGCTTACCTTCCTGTGACATTGTTATCATGTGGAGGAAGGAAAAGAGGTGGGAGATGAAGAGTTGAAAAGAGGAGTTGCAGGAGAATAAAACGGAGAAAGAAGTGATATGAAGCGTCAGACTAGTGACAGTGAAAGGTGTTCACAAAAAATAGGAAAAAGCGTGGGATGTAGGGAAGAAAATAGAGGCAGTGCAGTTTCCAACTGTACTTCCTATGGGGTAGCGGTTTGGAAGTTCAATTCCAACTTCCAACACCTTTTCAATTTCTTGATTTTATTGTAAAATTTTTTTTTGTGTGTGTAGAAGAAAACCAAATATTATCTTCCAAGTTGTAGAATGTTGAGTAATATCCATGTGTCCAATTCTTGATTTTATTGTAAAAAAATAATTATTTTTTTTGTGTATAAGAAATTTGTATTTATTGAATTAATGGAAAAAATTATGTGGATATATTTACGTTATGTAATGTTAGATATTGTTATGTAATGTTAATGGTGTATAACTTATGAATATTTGTTATATTTATGTGGATATATTTATGTTTAATGATTGCGCAACGTCGAAATTACGGTATACCCATGTGTCCAATTCTTTGCATGCGCGCATGGGTACGTGGAATACTATGAAAAACGTCAACCGTAAAACATGGGAACCTGTTATATTTATGTGGATAATTTACTTTAATGATGCGCAACGTCGAAATTATGGTATACCCATGTGTCAAATTATTTGCATGCGCGCATGATGTATATGGATACTATGAAAAACGTCAAACCGTTGAAACATGGGAACCTGTTATATTTATGTGGATATATTTACGTTTAATGAATGCGCAACGTCAAAATTACGGTATACCCATGTTTCAAATTATTTGCATGCACGCATGAGGTACGTGGATACTATAATAAACGTCAAACCGTTGAAAACATGGGAAATTTGTTATATTTATGTGGATATATTTACGTTAAGTGTATACTCAACGTCGTGATCACGGTATATCATGTGTTGAATGGTTTGCATGCGCGCATTGTGCACGTGGATACCATGTCTTCAAAAAGAATGAAAAACGGGCTTTATACGGACAAAGGAGTGCAAAGTAGGTGAAAACGCGCTTCGCAGCGGTTGCCCGATGATTTACAAGGTAGCTCATAGTTCGGTACCGGATCGAGGAAAGGTAGAAGTGTGGAATGAGGTAGGTATGATGTTAGAACAGAGGTCTCGGCTTCAGTTTCGAGAAAATCCAACCTAACATGCCTATTTGATAAAAACGAGCTGAAAGGGAAGACCTAGTATGGACTAGTGTTGATTTACAAGGTAGCTCGTAGTTCGGTACCGGATCGAGGAAAAGTAGAAGTGTGGAATGAGTAGGTATGATGTTAGAACAGAGGTCTCGGCTTCAGTTTCGAGAAAATCCGATCTAACATGCCTATTTGATAAAAAACGAGCCGAACGGGAAGACCTAGTAAGGACTAGTGTTGATTTACAAGGTAGCTCGTAGTTCGGTACCAGATCGAGGAAAGTAAAAGTGTGGAATGAGTAGGTATGTTGTTAGAACAGAGGTCTCGGCTTCAGTTTCGGAAAATCCGACCTAACATGCCTATTTGATAAAAAACGGGTCGAACGGGAAGACCTAGTATGGACTAGTGTTGATTTACAAGGTAGCTCGTAGTTCGGTACCGGATCGAGAAAAGTAAAAGTGTGGAATGAGGTAGGTATGAAGTTAGAACAGAGGTCTCAGCTTCAGTTTCGAGAAAATCCGACCTAACATGCCTATTTGATAAAAAACGGGCCGAACGGGAAGACCTAGTATGGACAAGTGTTGATTTACAAGGTAGCTCGTAGTTCGGTACCGGATCGAGGAAAAGTAAAAGTGTGGAATGAGTAGGTATGATGTTAGAACAGAGGTCTCGTCTTCAATTTCGAGAAAACAAGCAAGTTTCACGAGCCATCTGGGCTCGCAAAAGTTAATCAACGAACCATGTATTGGCTTGATGGTGTAGTCCGACATCCCCTCTAGGGCATGGCAGGTTTTAGATTGAATCGATTACACAAAATTTATCAACGAACCATGTATTGACTTCAGTTTCGAGAAAACAAGGAAGTTTCATGCAGCTTGGATAACAGTACTTTGCCTTAGCTTTTCAGCATCTGAGTGCGTCACACATTATATGAGGTATGTGCATAGGTATGAATGGCACAATTCTTCTCTTAGTGGGCAACAATACATGATAGAGTGCCTTACATTGGAGTCCGATGCGCGCTGCATTAATCAATTTAGAATGGAGAAACATGTGTTGCTTACATTAGTGTACATGATAGAGTGCCTTACACTGGAGGGACTTTATTCTTCACACTGGATTGGTTAAAGGTGATGCAGTCTTGTTCAAGAGAACGCCTGGGGTTGAAAATGAGATCCGCTACAAGGTCTACATATTCAAGGCTTAAGAAGGTCCAGTGGGTGATGATCTTCATTTCCTTTTCTAGGCTTGTTTGTCTCTCTGTTTTTATCTTGTCTTGTTGTCCTAATTTTCCTTGTTTTGGTATGTGTCAGTTGTTGTTTAATCATCTGTCTACTGTCATGTCTCTTAGCTATTGTAAGTATGAGTATTGTTGCTACTATAATGTTGAAGCAAGTGTTGGTGTTATTGTAATGTTAAAGCAAGTGTTGCAGAGGCTCCATTGATGAGGCTTGAAGGTTTTCATAGAAAGGAATCGAGTTCTATCATGAAATTTCACGCGTTATTGGAATGGTGAAATTGTTTGCACAGGTCTATTGCATGACAATGCATGAAATTGTTTTTCAGCTCTGACAAGTCAGCCACTGGTCTGTTGCATGAATTTTTTTTTCAGCTCTGACAAGTCAGCCACTGGTCTGTTGCATGATATTGCATGAAATTGTTTTCATCTCTGACAAGTCACATTCTGTTTTCATCTTGTCATCTATTTATAGCAAAAAAAGATTACAGCTAGTACCCGCAAATATATTATCATTAACTTACAATTTGTTTTTGGATACAGAAACATACTTTAACTAAACGCTTAAATTACATGGTCCAAAGCTTCCCTTACGCGTGCTTTTAAACTATACAACTCGGCTTTGACATCTTCGTTCTCGGACTCAAGAACGCCCTTAAGGACTTCGTTCTCTACCTTCAGATCTTTGTCCTTGTCATCACCTTCCAAGGCCGATATCTTGTCATTAAGCCGTTTGATCTCGGCATTGAGCTCGTCGACCTCCTCCTTCTTCTCGGCTTTCAAGTCCATTATAACCTTCTCAAGCTCTATGACCTTGTTGCCCATGTTTCGGTATGCTTGTTGTGGATCTCGAGACGATGAATCTGACATTGTAATTCATCAATCTTCTCTCTGAACATGCGAGTCTCGGGAGCAAGTGGTATGCGAGTCTCGGGAGCAAGGGGTCGCATTTATGAAATACCGTATTTCTCATACAAATCCTCCTCCTCCTACATGGGAAATCCAAATATATCATTATATGCATCAAGTATCAAAATGAAGAACAAACAACAAGATATTGGCTTACTACGTCGTCGGACGAGGACACATCATTAGAGTGTGGGATATACATCCCATAGTAAGCTTGGCCATGGTTGCGCAACCACTCCTCAGTTCTGATTGCGTCGTGCAAGGCTTCTATTTCCCCGAAAGAATCCCGTCACTTTCATCAGAATTCATATTCTACCTGCTATTATGAAAAATGACTGTAAATTAATCCCAACTTTCACTTATAAACTATCTGAATATTAATCCCAAACACTCCTCAGTTCTGAGTTTGTGGCAGAGCTAAATGTTAAATTGCTGCAGAAATTGTCACAACCAATTATTTCGTTCTTCCGTAAATTGTTGCAGAAATCTTTCAGCTCTTCTTAGAAGGAACTTAGATCTTGTGAGTAGAGCTCCAAAACTAGGAGTATTTGCTAATGAAAATCATAGTCAAAGAATGGAACAAATTTACTAGAAAACTATAAGCTGGAAATGCAAAATTTAAAGGGAATGAAGTTGCTCTTCTTAGAAGGAACTATTAGGCTGTTACAACAGGAGACCAAAGAAGAATAGATTAAGAATCCAAAAGTAGTGAAGGAAGAAAAGTTAGTGAAGGAAGAAAAGTATTATGGAATGCGCTAATCAAACTCAAGAATCTAAAAGTAGTGAAGGAAGAAAAGTTAGTTCGTTCACAGTTAGTTCTTTCATTGCATGGTAAATGACCTTAAAAGCTCAGATCATTTCTATTGTACTTCCCTTATGCATCTAAAAGTAGTGAAGGAAGTAAAGTAATAAGAATAACATAATTTTTCCTGGATGGCACATTTACGTAGGTAATTTCTAGTAACTGATTTATCCAAATTGCTTACACCAAATAACGTGATAATTTGATCAAATTGTGCAATACAATTAGCTGCAAGTTGATTGCCAATTGTTTTATTGTGTGTGTACTTATCATCCTATTCTTATTATCACTATGCAGTTAGTGTGAAGTGGCAAAAGCAAGTATTTCCTGATGTTGAAATTGACACCAGCCAGCCCCCATACGTTTTCAAGTGCCAATTGTTTGATCTGACTGGAGTACCTCCTGAAAGGCAAAAAAATTATTGAAGGTATGAAAAAGTGACTGAGAAGATGTTCAATCAACTCAATGGTTTTCAGTAACCAGATAGTCTTCTAACGAATGCCCTTTTATTACCTCTTCTTCTTGTAAATTTTAGGGATGATGCTGAGTGGTCAACATTGGGAGTCAAGGGGTGAACCATTTTCTCACTAACAGATATCTCTTAGATAATTAGAGATTGTTTCTTACTATCTTTTTCTCTTGTTCCAAGGTCAGAGATTGATGATGATGGGAACTGCATATGAGATTGTCACTGGGGATTTCAATTGTATTCTTAATTTAGTGAGAAAGTTGCTATGTGTGATTTCAACTGTATTCTAATAATGGGAGTTGAAAAATGTACTAAGCAGTTTGGAGATGAGAGATCATGACTACTCCGGTGCAAGGTTAACTTGGAACAACATCAAGATGGGGGAAAATAGGATAGTATGTAAGCCTGACAGAATGGTTATAAATGTACTAATGCTAGTGCTTTCTTTGGAGAATCTGAGCTTTCTCATCATTACCCTTTTATATCCACCTTCATCCTAATCAAAGCTGTAAGAAGATTCCTTGTAAGTTATGTAATTTTTGACTAAAGGATGATGATTTTAACAGACTGGTTAAGGATAGCTGAGAAATTGACACTCAGGGGACTGCTCAGCATCTTCATTAACAGATTGGTTAAGGAGAGCTGGGAAATTGGCCTTTACCACCCTATCAGCTATGAATTTGGATAACGGTTCTCGAATTCAACATCTTCATTATTTCACCACTTCAGTACTAATGCAGTACAAAATTAGGGTTCTTTAACAGTAAAAAATCGAGAGCAGATTAGGGTTCTTCAATACTAATGCAGCCTAATGAAGAACAGAATTAGGGTTCTTCAATACTAATCCAGCCTAATGAAGAACAAAAGAAGAACAGATTGGTCGAAGAACAAATGAACGAAATGATGAACATCGAAAAATCGAGGAAGGAAATTAACATTGACGAAGAAGATGCAGGTTCGCAGTACGTTGAACAACCAAATCGATGAAACTTGAGGGACGATGAGGTTCGATGAACGAAACGATACCTAAATTGGTGAACCTTGAGGGACGATGAGGTTCGATGGACGGAAGGAATGAGGGGCAACTTCGACAGAGGACTTCAACCACACCAATTGAAGTCGGATAAACCATCAAAGCTCAGTTGAAGATTTTGGATTGAAACTGATTGAAAACAAGCTGAAATCAACCAAAATCAATCGATTGAACATACCTCCATCCGAACGCATTTGTATCAACCGATTGAAGCAAGTTCAATCGCGCTGATTAAGTGAGTTCTTCAATCACTTCAATCAGCATCCCGAACGCAGCCTAACTCAATGGCTACTGTGAATCATCCTTTCCATTTCTGCATATTCCTACCCTCAATCAACTATAATTCGACAACAAAAGTGTTTTTCAGCATTAATCCCCAAATTGTTTGTATTGCTTTCTGAAGATTCAACCTTCATTCATTAAAAAACGAATTCATACCCCCAATTCAACACTATTCTAACAATGACTAGTTTTGGATTGGTACGAATTAAACCCTTCAATAAATCAATCGGACCATATACCACAATTCAATCATTATCGACGCCGTCCACCATTAGCAATTTCACATTTAAATCAATCATAGCATAAACCCTAACTGAATCATAATCGACGCCATCCACCATTACCAATTTCACATATAACTCAATCAGACCATAAACCCTAACTGAATCAGTCAGACCATAAACCCTAACTGAATCATAATTGACGCCATCTACCATACCAATTTCACATATAAATCAATCACACCATAAACCCTAACTGAATCATAATCGACGCCATCCAAACGTTAGGGGTTTCAAATATAAATCAATCAGACTATAATATAACCATAAAACAATCATTTTTACATTAGCACAGTAGGAAAAATCGGAGAGCGAAAAACCCTCTTCAATTTCAATGTTCGATGTTCTTACCTCTCGATCGATCTGATTTTTCTCCTTCGCTTATTTTTCGGTAGACCGCTCTCGCCTTCAACCCTAATTACTGGAGAGCAAGGAATTTCAGGGGCGAAGAGTGAAATGGGAAGAAGGAAGGGAAGTCGGGGGGCGAAGAGAGATTTGGGAAGAAGGAAATGAGAGAATGGGGAGAGAAATCGGTGACCCCCCGTATAATTTCTTTTCCTTTTTTTTTTGAATCTCGTTTGAAAATTGAATTCAAACCGGCTCCGAAAATTTCAACATTTGTCTTTTCCCTATTTTGTCCTCTACCCTACTTTGTTTTATGCGTATACACATACACGCCGTGTAAACCTAGCATCGTCCAATTAAAAAACATTCGGCTTATTGACTCAAATTCGTGCTACTTTCAAAGAATTGTTATGGCAAGAAGAAACATAAAATTATTGATGGCTCGGCTATCTGTTGCATAAAATTGATTACATATATGGTTGATACAAGAACACATCATAGAGATAATTAGGCTAATAGTCTCCTAAAGATATTCACATAACTAACAACTAACAACCTCCCTACACCTGGCTTCCCCTCTCCTCTCCTAACCTCTCCGATCTGGGCTCCGGCCCAGGGCGGTGAGGCATGGCCTCGTCCCTTCCCACATTCACCCCACCCGAACCCCCTCCCCCTCTCCTACCTAGCCCTATTCCCTCAGTCACAAAAATTCCCAACCACCAGCCTGAAACTCATCCTTTAACTCAGTCAAACTCCTCTGTTTTCCCTTCAACCTCCTCTCTCATCTACACAAACCCAGTTCCAGTCATTGCAAACACCACCACTCTCTCCTGTTCTTGCGCATACTTCCGGAGTTTCTTGAAAGACGTCTGTACCGGGGAAGTTAGGCGCGCGTAAATTCTCCCTTCCCAGCAAATTCTTGGAGGGCAAGGTGCAAATCTCTTTCCCGGTTGAAAAGAGCGGCGAACCCTGCATTGTCTTTCAACAGGAGGCCTTGAATGCCCTGGAAACGCCTTGGAAGGCTGCTCTTGTCCTAAAACTCATTGGTGTCTCATGTGGGTACGAGAAGCTTCACCGAAAACTGAGGGACCTGTGGAAAGACTTTGGTCCATTCCAACTCACGGATTTGACAAGGGGGTATTTTCTGGCTAGATTTGATTCCGAAGCTGACGTCCGGCGTGTTCTCCTTGGCGGTCCCTGGGTGGCATTCGGCCACTATTTAGCTATTCGTTCTGGGCATAGTAACTTCAACCCTTGCGGGACCGCATTAGCTCCACTCCTATCTGGGTCAGGTTGATGGGCCTCCCAATCAGATATTATGAAGAGGATGCTCTTACCTGTATCGCCGGAGCCCTTGGTGTGCCTGTGAGTGTCGACGCTAGAACAGCCGCTGCAACCAGAGGTAAGTTTGCTAGGATAAGTTTAGAGGTTGACCTTGCTAACCGCTTATCAATTTCGTGAATGTCGATGGAATTAGTTACAAAGTAGACTATGAAAATCTTCACGCGATTTGTGATCACTGCGTTCCAGGCTCTTAACGCATTTTGTTATCTGAGAAACAAGCAATCCGCCGGCGACTTCTCCGAATGAGATTGATAATACCGTTAATCGGCGTGTTAACTCTGTTGTTCCTAAGGCCTGGGTTCCCTCAGAGTCGGCTCTGATTTGTCCGGAGTCGGAGTCGGGGCCTACATTTTCTGATTTTACGACCACGGCTGTCCAGATTCTGGCCACCGGAGACAATGGCCTTTTTTAACTTCACCCTCTGTTGCGACCTTAGAGACCGTTACCCCACCATTTGCTTTAGTCCCTGACCCTGACACGTCAGATGCGGGCTCCTACGGTGCAACCTATTGTGGTGTTTTACTGAGAATTCTGTCTCTGACAACTCTAGACCTGTCACGGATGCTGCGGAGTTGACCCCTGTTCGTGCTCAGCCGAAAGCGACCCTGCAACCTACGATTATTTCAGAGGCTGTTGATTCTATGTGGACCAAACAAACATTGTTATTGTTATTCCCACGGTGTTTGCTAGTAAGCCCAGCCCGTTGATTCCCTCCTCGGTGGAAGTTGGGCCTATTATTGAGCCCGTAATTGAAAAGGCCCAGCTTTGCATTAGTGATGTGGATGTAATGGATTTGGGCCTTTTTAAATCTCCTACTAGCCCTAGCGATCTTGCTCTCAGGCCCAGTACTTCGAAGCCACTTCAGTGGAGGTTGGGCTTTGCTTTGAGTCTGTTAGTGAAGTTGTCCAGAATTCAGTTGTATAATTGGGCTCACGGCTGATATTATTGCGTGGCTGCTAATTCTGGTGGAGGCCTTTCTAAGTCCCAACGTGCTAAACTGAGGAGAAAGAAGAATGCCAAAAGGCAAAGTTGAAATCTGACCCAGATGCCAAGCTAATCCAGATTTCTTCATTTTCTGGAGTACCGGTTTGTGATTCAATGCATGCAGAATTGTGTGACCATGACGCATCAATTAAGATTCTGTTACTCCATCGGTTTCTATCGGTCGTGGACTTCATTTTAATTGGGGTCCGGTCCGTTACTCCGGTATATCCAAATGAATTGTATTTTATGAAATTGTCGCGGAGCTATTAAGGATAGTTTCATTAGTACAACGACGTATATGACTCGTAAGCACCGAGTAGATTTTTTCCCCTTTTTGAAACTCAAGCCTCCGATTCTAGAGCTAAAGGGGTTTGCGACAACTTGGATGGGAAAACACCATATTGTTGATGCGAGGGGTCGTGCGGGGTTTTATTTCTCCTCTGGGACCCTTTGGTGGTTTCCTTATGTATCATTGAACAAGATCCGAGTTTCTTATGGGTGTCTATCACGAAAGGTGAGGAAGTTTGCAACTTTTGTCTTTGCTATGCCCCGGTGTCCGATCATCATAGAAGAGGGTTTTGGGATTCCTTGACAAGGTTCGCTACTACGTCACGGGACCTACATTCTTCGGGGGGGGGGGGGGGACTTTAATTGCATTCTCCGTATTAAGGAGCTGGATTGGTGGGTCAGGGACTCTTCATAGGGACTCTCATGTGTTCCAAAAATTCGTGGATGATGCCGGACTTGTTGATATGGGTTTTTTGAGAATGAAGTTTACTTGGTCTAGGGGAATTAATACCTCGAATTTTGTGACCGAACGCCTTGATCGGGTTCTCATGAATGTCAATGCGGTTTTGGCTTGGCCGGAAGCTATGGTTAGGGCATCTCGCGGCCTTGTGCTCGGACCATGCCCCGCTCCTTCTCTCGCTTAGACCAAGGATCTTAGTAACCCCTCACGTCGTCCCCTTTCGGTTTGAGGCTATGTGGTGTAGCGACCCGGGCTGTCGCACATTGTGGAGAATGCATGGGTTAGCACCGTTCCCGCGAACGTGAATCCGCGCGTGTGAAGGACGTCCTGATTGATTGGAACTCTAAGGTGTTCGACAATGTGGCTCGTAACAAAGCCGGCTTGATTAGTCTCCTACAGTCCATCCAGACTCGGCTCCTCGCTGGTCCGACGGATCAGCTTATCTCGGAGAACGTTGCGGCTCAGAATGATCTCTCGACGGTGCTCCTCAACGAAGAAACTATGTGGCGACGAATATCGAGGGACTCTTGGCTTCTAGAGGGAACCGCAAAACTTCTTTCTTTCACGCGTCCACGTTGGTCCGTAGACATAGGACCCAGGTTTCCTCTCTTTGAGACGATGAAGACAGTTTGATCTCGGATCCGAGTGCTATCGAAAGACACGTGGTGGACTATTTTAGAGATTTATTTTCGCTTCCGGCGAATGAGCTTTTCCTATCGTCACTCCGCACAACCTTTTTTCCTACGATCGATCGCACTATTTAGACTCTCTCAATAGGGATTTTAACTATGGAGGAGGTGTTTGTGGCGGCTAGAGGTATGAGTGTTCTTAAGGCTCCGGGACGGATGGATTTCAACCTTTGTTCTTTCACAAATTTTGGGACACGGTGGGGAGCTTTGGTGTTGGATTTATTTTCCAACTTCATTGCTTCGGGTAACCTACCACGTGGTCTTAATGATACTTTCCTCTCACTTATCCCCAAGCGAGACAATCCGGACAAGGTCACTTTCTTCCGCCCCATTTCTCTTTGCAATGTCCTTTATAAATTTTTTACTAAGTGTCTTACTAACATTTGCAAAGTATGATATTTCTCCTTATTAGTCCCACCCAGAGTAGCTTCATTCGGGGAGAATTATTAATGATAATATTGTTATTGCGCAAGAGGTGGTTCATAAAATTAAGAGAAAGCAAGGGAAATGGTGGTTACTTGTTGATGAAGATCGACCTTGAGAAATACTATGATAGGCTTCGGTGGGATTTCGTGGTGGATACCCTTATGGATGCGGGCTTCTCCGATGATTGGGTGAGATGGATTTTGGAGTGTATTTCTTCCACTTCTTTGAGTGTGTTTTGGAATGGGGAGGCCACGAGGGCCTTTCGACCGTCCCGGGGTATTAGTCAAGCGGATGCAATATCTCTGGATCTTTTCGTCCTTTGTCTCGAACGGTTAAGTCAAATTATAGAGGTGGCGCTAGGGACAGGACTTGGAAGCCCATCTTCGTTTCTAGGGGTGGTCCTCCACTCACTCATATCATGTTCGTGGACGATATTGTCCTCATGGGGGAAGCTTTGGTTGCTCAAGTGATTGAGATGAAGCGTTGCTTGGAGCTATTTTGTCGCTCATCGGGCCAAAAGGTTAGTCTTGCTAAATCCCGTATTTTTGTTCCCCCTAATATTTACGGGTAGTGTACACAGGGACATTGAGGAGGCTAGTGGCATGTGTGCTACGGATGATCTCGACATCTATCTTGGAGTCCCTCTTATTCATAAGTCCATTGGGGGCAGATACCTTCAGTCCTCTTCTCGACAAGGTGAATGCTCGCCTTTGCGGATGGAGAACCAAGTTCCTCAGTCTCGCGGGGAGAGTCACACTTACCAAATCAGTCATCCACTCCATCCCGATCTATACTATGGCGTCGCTCCCTTCACGGAGAGGATTTGCAACAAGATTGACCAAATTGCCCGGACTTTGATTTGGGGTGGCACGGAGAATGCACACAAGATGCATCTTGTGAGTTGGGGAGAAATTAGCAACCGGGTGGAACTTGGGGGTCTCGGTATCAAGAGGATATGAAAGCTTAATCTCGGTATCAAGTGGACTTTAATTGCATTCTCCGTATTAAGGAGCGGATTGGTGGGTCAGGGGACTCTTCATAGGGACTCTCATGTGTTCCAAAAATTCGTGGATGATGCCGGACTTGTTGATATGGGTTTTTTGAGAACGAAGTTTACTTGGTCTAGGGGAATTAATACCTCGAATTTTGTGACCAAACGCCTGATCGGGTTCTCATGAATGTTAATGCGGTTTTGGCTTGGCCGGAAGCTATTGGTTAGGCATCTCGCGGCCTTGTGCTCGGACCATGCCCGCTCCTTCTCTCGCTTAGACCAAGGAATCTTCGTAACCCCTCACGTCGTCCCTTTCGGTTTTGAGGCTATGTGGTGTAGCGACCCGGGGCTGTCGCACATTGTGGAGAATGCGTGGGTTAGCACCGTTCCCGCGAACGTGAATCTCGCGCGTGTGAAGGACGTCCTGATTGATTGGAACTCTAAGGTGTTCGACAATGTGGCTCGTAACAAAGCCGGCTTGATTAGTCTCCTACAGTCCATCCAGACTCGGCTCCTCGCTGGTCCGACGGATACGCTTATCTCGGAGAACGCTGCGGCTCAGAATGATCTCTCGACGGTGCTCCTCAACG